>NC_088875.1:22414856-22629856 GCF_032884065.1 Artemia franciscana
GACAAAAGGAATGTTCGATTAGCAATCAACAAAGCACCGGGACACAGGGAGTATAAATGACGACCAGGACACAAGTAAAAAAAAATTAACAAAACTAAAAAGAAGGTAAAAACTACAAAAAAACTAAAAAGAAAAAAAACTAAAAACTAATAAAAAAACTAAAAAATCTAAAAATCTAAATAAACTAAAAAAGAAAAAAAAAGGAAAAAAATAAAGGAGAAAAACAAAACTAAAAAACGAATGTATATACAGACCGGTACACCGGGATACAAATGACGACCGGGACACAGGGAATATAAATAACGACCGGGACACAGGGACACAACTACAACGGGGACACCGGGGAAACAGGGGGATATAAATGACGACCGGGACAAAAAAACTAAAAAGAAATAAAAACTAAAAACTAATAAAAAAACTAAAAAATCTAAAAATCTAAATAAGCTAAAAAAGAAAAAAAAAGGAAAAAAATAAAGGAGAAAAACAAAACTAAAAAACGAATGTATATACAGACCGGGACACCGGGATACAAATGATGACCGGGACCCGGGACACAGGGAATATAAATGACGACCGGGACACAGGGACACAACTACAACGGGGACACCGGGGGAAACAGGGGGATGTAAATGACGACCGGGACACCGGGACAGGGAATGGTCGATTAGCAATCACCATCAACAAAGCTCAAGGGCAATCATTAGAATCATGAGGTATAGATCTGAATACAGATTGTTTTCCATGGACCATTATATGTTGCATGTTCAAGAGTCGGTAAACCTGACAATCTATTTATATGCAAAGACAATGGGACAGCAAAGAATGTTGTATATTCGCAAGTTTTACGTAGTTAAAACCATATATATATATATATATATCTATATTCACAGGTGGGACATAGGGACACAACTACAATGGCGCGTAACTATTATGGCGCGTAACGACTTACGCGCGCGGGGGGGCTTGGGGGGGGGCGCGAAGCGCCCCCACCAACTAGGTGTTGGGGTGGCGCGAAGCGCCACCCCAACAGCTAGTATATATATATATATATATATATATATATATATATATATATATATATATATATATATATATATATATATATATGTATATATAAATAAGTTGTTTGTGTGTGTGTCTGTTGACTGACGTCATGTTTGTGTGTCGACTGATGTCATGTTTGTCGACTGACGTCATTATAAGGATTGAGCTATATGTCGTCATGAAGTTGTTTGTCGACTGACGTCATGTTTGTCGACTGACGAAATTACAGATCGGGACGACGGGACACAAATGACGACCGGGACACAGGGGATATAAATGACGACCTGGAGACTCAAAGAGAAATTACAGACTGGGACACCGGGAAACAAATAACGACCGGGACACAGGGAATATAAATAACGACCGGGACACAGGGACATAACTAAAACGGGGACGCCGGGGGGGGCACAGGGGATATATAAATGAAGACCGGGACACAGGGAATGTTCAAGGGCAATCATTAGAATAATTAGGTATAAATCTGAATACTGATTTTTTTTTTTTTCCATGGACAATTATATGTTGCATGTTCAAGGGTCGGTAAAATATAGATATAAAAGATATTACTCGTAACTACGTTCTTCATATAAATTCCATCATCTGTAAATTTCAAATGGAACTAAAAACAGAACTTTTGGTGCCATGTCTCAAATGGAAAAGCTGGGGCTAGCAGGCTACATAAACTTTTTAGAGAGATGTTTGACTCATTTGAAAACTATTGCTCATATATAACGTGATTTTTATCCATTCCATCATCCGCAAGAGAGATATAGCACTGAAAACCACACTTATGGTGCCAAAATCTCGGAAGTATAATACAGTATAATTGTAATAATTATGGTCCAAAACCCTTAACTGAAGGTTTGCAAAAACACCTCCCGCATGTTCCTCCCCCAGGCCTCCTTAATAAGCTGCACAATTAAAGTCCTACAAACACCAATCTATTCAATTAGATTATTAAAGGCGTGGTTCTATTGGTACAGTGCTGGACTTCAAATTAGATTTATGTGCTGTTTTTTTTTTTTTCAATTCTACCATCCTTATGCGCCATATACCACTAAAAATGGTACTTTTGATGACACTTCTTAAGTGGAAATATTTGGAAGCATAAAACGGTACCATTGCAATAATTATGGTCCAAAGCCCTTCACTGGATGTTTATAAGAACCCCTGACGTATACTCCCCCTACAAACCCTCTTAGTTAGTTTCATAAATCGTCTACTCATCTTAAAAGTGAAAGATTATTGCGAAAACAAATTCTCCAAAACTAAAAATTTTTCAAATTAAAATCTACCAAAAATTAAGCTTGAATGATCTACAGTTTTGAATTGAACCTTCAAACTTCACTCTGCGATGAGGCCTGTGTGCTAGCTCTAACGGCGGTAATTGGGGGAAAGTGACCTCCTTATTTCCTTAGTTTATTCCTCCTGCCTAGGTATTGAAAAACACCTTTTTGTGACCATTTTATCCAAAAAGGTACGTCTTATTTGGGAACAATTTGTCTGTGCATATAAATAGATTGTCAGGTTTTTCGACTCTTGAACATGCAACATATAATTGTCCATGGGAAAACTATCCGTATTCAGACCGCATTTTTCTAATGATTGCCCTTGGGCTTTGTTGATGGTAATTGCTAATCGAATATTCCCTGTGTCCCCGTCGTCATTTATATATCCCCCCTGTGCCATTATGGCGTCCCCGTTGTAGTTGTGTCCCTGTGTCCCGGTCGTCATTTATATTCCCTGTGTCCCTGTCCCGGTGTCCCGGTCTGTAACGTCATAAAGTCTTTAATGGCTCTGGCGGTGCAGCCAGTTGAGGAAGTTTAGCCGCGAGCCTGTTTTCACGTTGTTCTTGTGATTCCTCGGCACGATTTTTTTTTGTAATTTCTCTTTGAGACGCAAAATAAATAAATAATAAATATATTTGCAAATTTGATGGCAGGCCGTTAAGCCACTACAAAAAATCCTGTTTTCACGCTGTTCTTGTGATTCCTCGGCACGCTTTATTTTCTTACTTTCTCTATTAGCCGCAAGCCTTTTGGCATTAACTCTTTGAGCAGCTTCCTCGGCTGTTTCTTCTGCCATTGTAGGATTTATACTAAAATTTCTCTTAGAACTAACTCTTTGAGCAGCTTCCTCGGCTGTTTCTTCTGCCATTATAGGATTTATACTGAAATTTATCTTTGAATCGCCCCCTTATATACTTATAATGACGTCATATGCGTACAAACAAACAAACATACAACTTATATATATCTTCTATATATATAAAAATAAGTTGTCTGTCTGTGTGTCTGTCTGTCTGTCAGGTGACGTCATGTTTCTGTGTTGACTGACGTCATGAAGTTAGTTGTCGTCATTTTTGCTATATAAAAATATCATTTTTGCTTTGACGGTGACGTCATTCAAGATATTTAAGACATATGTTCACGTAGAAATCTATTAATGTTTAAGTTTAAAATGACTGATGAACTTACAATGGCAAAAGCCGATGAAGATGCTTAAAGAGTCTATGCCAAAAAACTTGCTGCTGATAGAGAAAGTCAGAAAAGAAAGCGTGCCGAGGAATCAAAAGAACAGCAAGGAAACAGGCTTGAGGCTGATAGAGAAAGAAAGAACAGAAAGCGTGCCGAGGAATCAAAAGAACAGCAATGAAACAGGCTTGAGGCTGATAGAGAAAGAAAGAACAGAAAGCGTGCCGAGGAATCAAAAGAACAGCACGGAAACAGGCTTGAGGCTGATAGAGAAAGAAAGAACAGAAAGCGTGCCGAGGAACTACCAGAGCAACGCGGAAGCAGACTAGCTGCTAAAAGAGAAAGTGAAAAAAGAAGGCGTGCCGAGGAATTACAAGAACAGCAAGAATTCAGGCTTGCTGCTGATAGAGAAAGTAAGAAAAGAAAGCGTGCCGAGGAATCACAAGAACAGCAAGAAATCAGGCTTGCTGCTGATAGAGAAAGTAAGAAAAGAAAGCGTGCCGAGGAATCAGAGCAACCTGAAAGTTATCGCCTGGCATTCAGGTACAACCCTGTCGATGATTATAGCTTGAGTAGATGTGTTCAAATCGGGACAATGTCTAAAATTTGTCCCTATTGCAAGGCCTTGAAATTCAATGGTGAAACAATGGGAATGTGTTGCGCCTCAGGAAAAGTTAAACTTCCTCTATTGGCTGCACCACCAGAGCCATTGAAGACTTTCCTTACTGGAACTACGTCAGAATCTAAGCGTTTTTTGTCACAAATCAGAAAATACAACTCATGTTTCCAAATGACGTCGTTTGGAGCCCAAATCGAAAATCCAGATCAATTTATGTCTACTTTCAAAGTAAAAGGGCAAATTTATCATAGAGCAGGGTCCCTTCTACCATTCTCAGGCGAGAATCATAAATTTTTACAATTGTACTTCATCAGTGATAGAAATTCTGAATTGAATGCACGTTGCGAAATTTCTCCCAACGTTGAAAGGACAATCGTTTCCCAATTGCAACATCTTTTCCACGAAAATAATAATTTAGTGCGTCTGTTCAAAACAGCCATCGATTTGATGCCTACTGATACGCATAAAATTGTTATTTCCGCTGACAAAACGCCTCCTGACCAACATGTGGGTAGATACAATGCTCCAACTATCGACGAAGTGGCAATCGTTATGGTCGGTGATCAGTTTTTACCTCGAGATATTATTCTTCATAAGCGAAACGATCAGTTGTTAAGAATTGCTGAAACTCATCGATGCTACGATGCCCAACAATATCCCATCATTTTTTGGGATGGAGCCGACGGCTATCACTTTAATATTAAATTGATGAATCCAGCCACTTACAAAGAAATGAATAAGAAATGCAGTGCAATGCATTATTATTCCTATAGACTAATGATTCGGCAGGATGAAGAAAATTATATTTTAAAATGCCGTGAATTGTTTCACCAATTTGTCGTTGATATGTATGCTAAAATTAAATCAGAACGTTTGCTATATATCCGCCTGAATCAGACCAAGCTCCGCTCTGAACAATACATTCATTTGCGAGATGCAGTTATAAATGACGGTAATACCACAAACGTTTTTTACCTTCGTCATATGCTGGCAGTCCCCGTCATATGCATGAATATGCTCAAGATGCTATTGCGTATGTTCGTCTCTATGGTCGTCCAGATTTATTTATTACATTTACATGTAATCAATCTTGGGACGAGATACTGCAGCTTTTACTTCAAGGACAATCGGCGGTTCATAGGCATGACATTACGGCCCGTGTCTTCCGGCAAAAGTTGAAATCACTGATAAACTACATAGTAAAACTTGAAGTGTTTGGGTCAGTGCGATGCTGGATGTACTCAGTGGAATGGCAAAAACGAGGTTTGCCACACGCACATATACTAATCTGGCTACATAAAAAAAATTACTTCGAACGAAATTGATGATGTGATTTCCGCTGAAATACCTGATAAAAATGTCGATAAGGGGTTACATGATATTATTGTAAAAAATATGATACATGGACCTTGCGGTGCACTGAACGAAAATTCACCATGCATGGCCAAAGGAAGGTGCACAAAGCAATATCCTCGACTTTTAGTATCAAACACAATTACTGGCAATGATGGTTACCCACATTATAGAAGAAGATCTACTGAAGATGGCGGTAAAACACCAATAATAAAGAAGCGTAACGGTACCACCATCGAAGTAGATAACCAGTGGGTTATTCCATATTCCCCATTATTATCAAAAACATTTAATGCACACATAAACGTTGAATACTGTAACTCCGTAAAGGCAATCAAATACATATGTAAATACGTCAACAAAGGCAGTGACATGGCAGTTTTTGGCTTGCAGCCCGAAATCAAAGATTTCGACGAAATCGTACAATATCAGGCTGGAAGATACATAAGCAGTAATGAAGCTGTTTGGCGAATTCTTTCATTTCCGATACATGAACGTAGTCCAGCTGTTGTTCACTTAGCGGTACATTTACAGAATGGTCAACGTGTTTATTTCACGGAAACCAACGTGCAACAAAGAGTCCTGAATCCACCGGATACAACATTAACAGCATTTTTTTTTCGCTTTGCAAAAATGATTCTTTTGCAAAAAAAACTGCTGTATACTGAAGTGCCTTCGTATTACACGTGGTATACTAAAAATAAAATATTTGAACGTCGAAAACAGGGTAAGTCAGTCGACGGCCAACCTACCATCTTCAAAGATACCACGATAGGAAGACTCTACACCGTTCACCCCAATCAACATGAATGCTTCTTTCTACGCCTGCTTTTGGTGAATGTACCCGGTCCGATTTCCTTTGAGTATTTGAGAACTGTGAACGGTACTATACATGACACTTACCGTAGTGCAAGCCAAGCTCTGAATTTATTGGAGAATGACCAACACTGGGATAACTGCATCAATGACGCGTGCAAAACGTCAACCCCAAGTCAAATTCGTGCATTGTTTGGCATCAATTTAACAACTTGCTCTCCATCAGCTCCTACAGAGTTATGGGAAAAATATAAGTCAAAAATGTCCGAAGATATACTCCATCGAAAACAGTTAGAGACGTCAGATATGACTTTTGATTTTACATCAGAAATTTATAACTACACTTTAGTTATTATAGAAGATTTGTGCGTACGTATGGCAAACAAACCTCTTCAGGATTTGGGAATGCCTTCACCTAACCGTATCGCTGCTGTTTCGACATGTGTAGAATTGGATCGTGAACAAAGTTACAGTACGAGTGATCTCTTGTCGTATGTACAAAATAACATTTCCAAGTTAACGTTGGAACAAAAAGACATTTATGATACGATAATGCGCCAGGAGGTACTGGTAAAACATTTGTGATAAAACTGATTCTGGCATCAATTCGATCAAATAATGATATAGCGTTGGCAATTGCGTCGTCCGGAATAGCCGCAACATTGCTGCCTGGTGGAAGAACTGCTCATTTCGCTTTGAAATTGCCTCTGAATTTGCATTCTACAGAAACTCCCACGTGCAATATTTCCAAATCATCTGGGATGGGTAAAGTATTGCAGCAATGCAAACTTATTATTTGGGATGAGTGCACAATGGCACACACAAAATCGCTCGAGGCTCTGGATCGATGCTTGAAAGATTTGAGAGGGAAGTCGAAACCCTTTGGCAGCACATTAATATTGCTTGCGGGAGATTTCAGGCAAACATTACCTATAATACCTAGATCAACTCCTGCAGACGAAATGAATGGTTGCCTGAAAAATTCTAATTTATGGGCACACGTAAAAATATTAAAATTAACTACAAATATGCGTGTCCGATTGCAAAACGATGACTCTGGTCAAACATTTTCAGATCAATTGCTGGCGATTGGAAACGGAAAGCTCCCAGTAGACTCAATTTCAGGACGTATACAACTACCTGCTGATTTCTGTAATTTAGTGACGTCCAAAAATGAATTGATTGAAAAAGTATTTCCGAATATTCTAAAAAATTATAAAAATAATAAATGGCTAAGTGAAAGAGCGATTCTCGCACCCAAAAATATAGACGTCCACGAAATCAACAATATTGTTTTGACCAAGATTCGAGACCAGGCAGTCCTTTACAAGTCAGTCGACACAGTTTTGGAACCAAATGAAGCGGTTAATTATCCATCTGAATTTTTAAATTCCATAGATCTTTCAGGGTTTCCACCACACGTGCTACAACTAAAAATAGGCGTACCAGTAATACTTTTAAGAAATATAAACCCACCAAAGCTTTGCAATGGCACTCGACTTGCCGTAAAAAAAACAATGGAAAACCTAATAGAGGCCACAATCTTGTGGCCTCTGAGGCTGTTTTTATTCCTCGCATTCCCATGATTCCAACAGATCTGCCTTTTCAATTTAAAAGATTGCAATTCCCAATTCGATTAGCATTTGCAATCACCATTAACAAAGCTCAAGGTCAATCATTAGAAAAATGTGGTATAGATCTTAATACTGATTGTTTTTCCCATGGACAATTGTACGTTGCATGTTCGAGGGTCGGTAAACCTGACAATCTATTTATATGCAGCGACAATTGGACAGCGAAGAATGTTGTATATTCGCAAGTTTTACGCAGTTAATTTGTATTGTATCTATCTATCTATCTATCTATATAAAAACGAGTTGTGTGTATGCATGTTTGTTTGTTTGTAAAAAGAGCGTTTTCATATGATGGCATTATTAGTACATACGGCTTTGTATATGCAGAGACAATGGGAAAGCCAAGAATGTTGTATATTCGCAATTTTTACGTAGTTTAACTCCTGCAGACGAAATGAATGCTTGCCTAAAAAATTCTAATTTATGGGCACACGTAAAAATATTAAAATTAACTACAAATATGCGTGTCCGATTGCAAAACGATGACTCTGGTCAAACAGTAGACTCAATTTCAGGACGTATACAACTACCTGCTGATTTCTGTAATTTAGTGACGTCCAAAAATGAATTGTAGAAAAAGTATTTCCGAATATTCTAAAAAATTATAAAAATAATAAATGGCTAAGTGAAAGAGCGATTCTCGCACCCAAAAATATAGACGTCCACGAAATCAACAATATTGTTTTGACCAAGATTCGAGACCAGGCAGTCCTTTACAAGTCAGTCGACACAGTTTTGGAACCAAATGAAGCGGTTAATTATCCATCTGAATTTTTAAATTCCATAGATCCTTCAGGGTTTCCACCACACGTGCTACAACTAAAAATAGGCTTACCAATAATACTTTTAAGAAATATCAACCCACCAAAGCTTTGCAATGGCACGCGACTTACCGTAAAAAAAACAATGGAAAACCTAATAGAGGCTACAATCTTGACAGGGCCTTATGAGGGTGAGGCTGTTCTTATTCCTCGCATTCCCATGATTCCAACGGATCTGCTTTTTCAATTTAAAAGATTGCAATTCCCAATTCGATTAGTATTTGCAATCACCATTAACAAAGCTCAAGGTCAATCATTAGAAAAATGTGGTATAGATCTTAATACTGATTGTTTTTCCCATGGACAATTGTACGTTGCATGTTCGAGGGTCGGTAAACCTGACAATGTATTTATATGCAGCGACAATTGGACAGCGAAGAATGTTGTATATTCGCAAGTTTTACGCAGTTAATTTGTATTGTATCTATCTATCTATCTATCTATCTATATAAAAACGAGTTGTGTGGATGCATGTTTGTTTGTTTGTAAAAAGAGCGTTTACATATGACGTCATTATTAGTACATACGGCTTTGTATATGCACAGACAATGGGAAAGCCAAGAATGTTGTTTATTCGCAATTTTTACGTAGTTTGAAACACATATATAAATCTATCTATATTCACAAGTGGGACACAGGGACACAACTACAATGGCGCATAACTAATATGGCGCGTAATATATATATATATATATATATATATATATATATATATTTATATATATATATATATATATATATATATATATATATATATATATATATATATATATATATATATATATATATATACATATATATATATATATATATATGTTTTAACTACGTATAACTTGCGAATATACAACATTCTTCGCTGTCCCATTGTCTTATAAATAGATTGTCAGGTTTACCGACTCTTGAATATGCAACATATAATTGTCCATGGGAAAAACAATCCGTATTCAGATCTATACCTCATTATTCTAATGATTGCCCTTGAGCTTTGTTGATGGTGATTGCTAATCGAACAGTCTCTGTGTCCCGGTCGTCATTTATATTCCCTGTGTCCCGGTCGTTATTTGTGTCCCTGCCTGTAATTTCTCTTTGAGTGTCTCGGTCGTCATTTATATTCCCTGTGTCCCGATGTCCCGGTCTGTAATTTCGTAAGTGGACAAGCATGACGTCAGTCGACACACAAACATGATGTCAGTCAACAGACAAACAACTTAATTCTGTTTTCACGCTGTTGTTGTGATTCCTCGGCACGCTTTCTTTTGGTGATTTCTCTTTGAGAGGCAAGCCTGTTTTCACGCTTTTGTTGTGGTCCCTCGGCACGCTTTCTTTTCATACTTTCTCTATTAGCCGCAAGCCAGTACTTTCTCTATCAGCCGGAAGCCTGTTTTCACGCTGTTGTTGTGATTCCTCGGCACGCTTTCTTTTCATACTTTCTCTATTAGCCGCAAGTCTTTAGGCATAGACTCTTTGAGCAACTTCCTTGGCTGTTGCCATTGTAGGTTCTTCTGTCATTTTACAATTACAAATTTCTCTTTGAACGATCTTCTTAAATACTTATAATGTGTCATATACTAAGCCTCGTCACAACAAACATGATGAAAAACAACTTCAAGTCGACATACAGCTCAATCCTTATAATGACGTCAAGCGACTGACACAAACAAACAACTTATTTATACATGTATATATATTGCAGTTTTTTAAAGATATTTGATTATTAAAGCATATTCAATTCATAACAATAATTTCTCCTAGGCTTCAAACTTTTGGTTTTCTTTTTTAAGGTTTAAGCCAGTTGAGGAAGCTTAACTTTTCCTGAGGAGCAACACATTCCCATTGTTTCGCCATTAATTTTCAAGGCCTTGCAATAGGGATAAATTTCAGACATAGTTCCGATTTGAACATCTCGATTCAAGCTATAGTCATCGGAAGGGCAGTACTTGAATGCCAGGCGATCATACACACATGGCTTTTGCAATAGCTCGATACGCCTTCTTTTTTTACTTTTTCTTTCAGCAGCAAGTCTGGTTAGGCGTTGCTCTGGTGGTTCCTCGACATTCCTTCTTTTTTTCACTATCTCTGTCAACTGCAAGCCTGGTTTAGTGTTGCTCTGGTGAATCCTCGACACGCCTTCTTTTTTTGCTTTCTCTTTCAACTGCAAGTCTGGTTTCGTGTTGCTCTGGTGGTTACTCGACAAGCCTTTTTTTTACTATCTCTGTCAACTGCAAGCCTGGTTTAGTGTTGCTCTGGTGAATCCTCGACACGCCTTCTTTTTTTACTTTCTCTTTCAACTCCAAGTCTGGTTTCGCGTTGCTCTAGTGGTTACTCGACACGCCTTTTTTTACTATCTCTGTCAACTGCAAGCCTGGTTTAGTGTTGCTCTGGTAAATCCTCGACACGCCTTCTTTTTTTACTTACTCTTTCAACTGCAAGTCTGGTTTGGCGTTGCTCTGGTGGTTCCTCGACACGCCTTCTTTTTTTACTATCCCTGTCAACTCCAAGCCTGGTTTAGTGTTGCTCTGGTGAATCCTCGACACGCCTTCTTTTTTTACTTTCTCTTTCAACTGCAAGTCTGGTTTCGCGTTGCTCTGGTGGCTCTTCGACACGCCTTCGTTGACGTAAATTGGAAATTGCTAATCTAGCCCTTTCTCTTCAAGCCCCAAGCCTCGTTTTGCGTTTCTCTGGTGTTTCCTCCTGGTGTGCTCTTTATGGTGCCTTTTTAGGATTAGCGGTACTTTGTCTTTGAGCCACAAACATTTGTATTGAATAAGACGTCATATTGAATATGACTTATATTGAAATGACGTCATATACAGAATTTTTTTATTACTTTTTTTTAATTTCTTATGCTTTTTGTTTTTATTTTTTCTTTTTGGTTTTCTTAGATTTTTTTTCCTTTATGTTTAATTTTTTATTTTTCCTCTTTTTCTTTTTTTTTGCTTTTTTTTCTTTTTTTAGTTTTTTTATAGTAGATTGTAAATAGTGTAACAGACGGACAGACACTATATATTTATATACAAGCTGGGCCCCAGAATGGCACGCGGCAGGCTTCTATATATGGATTATCATTGTCCCTTGTGTTCTTACCGCTGATAGTGCTGAGTCCCGGCGGCTTCGCCACCGGGCCCAAGCATGGCACGCGGCAGGCTTCTATATATGGAATATGGATTCTTATTGTCCATTGTGTTCTAACCACAGACAGTGCTGGGTCCGGTGGCTTTGCCACCAGTCCCCGCGGGTGGATTCTCATTGTCCCTTGTGTTCTAACCGCAGACACTGCTGGGTCCTGGCGTCTTCGCCACCGGGCCCAAGCATGACACGCTTTTTTTTAGTTTCTTCTCTTTTTCAATTTTTTTCTCTTTTAGCTTTTTCTTTTTTCTTTTTTTTATGGCACTTGGTCTTAACCAAGTGACAGCGATCGCAAAGTCTGTCATGTCTGTCTGTCTGTCTCGGTTTTGCTACTTCAGGCACTTCCAGGCAAGCTAGGACGATGAAACTTGGCAGGCGTATCAGGGACCAGACCAGATTCAATTAGAAATAGATTCAGATTCTTTTCCCCGATTTGACCATCTGAGGGGTTGAGTAGAGGGCCGGTTAATTCGGAAAAAATAGAAAAAATTAAGTATTTTTAACTTACGAACGGGTGATGGGATCTCAATGAAATTTGATGTTTGGAAGGATATCGTGTCTCAAAGCTCTCATTTTAAATCCCGGCAAGATCCGGTGACATTGGTGGGAGTTGGAGGGCGCGAACCTAAAATCTTGGAAAACACTTAGAGTGGAGGGATCGGGGTGAAATTGGTGGTGAAAATAAGCAAAAGTCCTTGATACGCTATTGACATAATTGGAACGGATCTGCTCTGTTTGGGGGAGTTGGGGAGGGGGATTAGTTATGAAAAATTTGAAAAAATGAGGTATTTTTAACTTACGAAGGAGTGATCAGATCTTAATGAAATTTGAATTTTGGAAGGATATTGTGCCTCAGAGCTCTGATTTTAAATCTCGACTGGATGCGGTGAAATTGGAGGGAATTGAGGGGGACCTAAAATCTTGGAAAACGCTTAGAGTAAAGGGATTGGGATGAAACTTGGTGGGAAAATAAGCACAAGTCCTAGATACGTGATTGACATAACCAGAACGGATCCGTTCTCTTTAGGGGGAGTTGGGGGGAGGGTTAATTCTGAACAAACTAGAAAAATGAGGTATTTTTCACTTATGAAGGAGTGTTCAGATCTTAATGGAATTTGAAGTTTGGAAGGATATCGTGTCTCAAGAGCTCTTATTTTAAATCCCGACTGGATCCGGTGACATTGGGGGGAATTGTGGGGGAACCTTAAATCTTGAAAAACACTTAGATTGGAGGGATCGTGATGAAACTCAGTGGGAAAAGTAAGCAAGTCCTTGATACGGGATTGACATAACCAGGACGGAATCACTCACTTTGGAGGAGTGGGGGAGGGTTAATTCTGAAAGATTAGAAAAATGAGGTATTTTAAACTTACGAGGAGTAATCGGATCTTAATGGAATTTGATGTTTGGAAGGATATCATGTCTCGGAGCTCTTATATTCAAGCTCGACTTTATCCGGTAAAGGGAAAGTTGGGGGGCGGAACCTAAAATCTTGAAAAATGCTTAGAGTGAAGGGATCGAGTTGAAACTTGGTGGGAAAAATAATCACAAGTCCTAGATACGGGATTGATTGAACCGGAACGGATCTGTTCTCTTTGAGGGAGTTGGGGGGAGGTTGATCCTAAAAAATAAAAAATGGGCTATTTTTAACTTGCGAAAGAGTGATCGTATCTTAATGAAATTTCATATTTAGAAGGACCTCGAAACTCAGATCTCATATTTTTTATCTCAACCGGGTCCAGAGTCATTAAGGGGGGGGGGGGGGAATCTTGGAAAACGCTTAAAGCGGAGAGATCAGGATGAAACTTGATGGAAAGAATAATGACAAGTCCAAGATAGGTGACTGACATAACCGGACCAGATACGCTCTCTTTGGTGGAGTTGGGGGGGGGAGTAATTCGGAAAAATTAGAAAAAATGAGGTATTTGTAACTTACGAGCGGGTGATCAAATCTTAATGAAATTTGATATCTAGAAGGACCTTGTGCCTGAAAACTCTCCTTTTAAATTCCGACCAGATCCGGTGACATTGAAGGGAGTTGGAGGGGGAAGGCGGAATTCTTGGAAAACGTGAAATCGAGGTATCTTACGAATGGGTGATCGGATCTCAATGAGACTTGATATATAGAAGAATCTTATGTCTCAGGTGGTCCATTTTCAATTCGAATCTGATCTGGGGGCATAGAGGGCTGGAGAGGGGAAACAGAAATCTTGGAAACCACTTAAGAGTGGAGATATCGGGATGAAACTTGATGGGAAGAATAAGCACAAGTTATAGATACGAGATTGGTACGGATCCGTTCTCTTTGGGGGAGCTGGGGGTTGTTAATTTGGAAAAATTAGAAAAATTGAGGTATTTTTAACTTAAGAACCGGTGACCGGATCGTAATGAAATTTGATATTTAGAAGGAACTTATGTCTCTGAGCTCTTATTTCAAATCCCGACCAGATCTGTTGATATTGGGGAGAGCTGGAGGGGAAAACCAGAAATCTTGGAAAAGGCTTATAAATGTCGTAGATACGTAACTGACGTAACCGGACAGGATCCGCTCTCTTCGGTGCTTTGCCGAGTTTGGTGCTTCTGGACGTGCTAGGACGATGAAAATTGGTAGGCGTGTCAGGGAGCTGTACAAATTAACTTGATAAAGTCGTTTTCCCCGATTCGAACATCTGGGGGGCTGAA
The DNA here is from genome assembly GCF_032884065.1 of Artemia franciscana. Lineage (NCBI taxonomy): Eukaryota > Metazoa > Arthropoda > Branchiopoda > Anostraca > Artemiidae > Artemia > Artemia franciscana. The sequence continues at coordinate 22,429,426 of NC_088875.1, forward strand.
GGGAGAAGACAAAAAATTGAGGTTATTTTTAACTTACGAGTGGGTGATCGGATCTTAATGAATTTTGATATTTAGAAGGATCTCGTGACTCAGAGCTCTTATTTTAAATCCCGACCGGCATTAAGCCTCTGATTTTCCTTTTAAAACAATCTATTGATTCTTAAAATTTCGCTACAGCTCATACCATATAAGCTCTTGGCTCTTCCGATCTCCTCATAAGTGCCATACGAGCTCTTAGCTCTTGTTTCCTTTTTTTTGTTTTTTTCTTCTTTTTTCTATTATATATATATATATATATATATATATATATATATATATATATATATATATATATATATATATATATATATATATATATATATATATATATATATATATATATATATATATATATATATATATATATATATATATATATATATATATATATATATATATATATATATATATATATATATATATATATATATATATATATATATATATATATATATATATATATATATATATATATATCTATATATATATATATATATATATATATATATATATATATATATATATATATATATATATATATATATATATATATATATATATATATATATATATATATATATATATATATATATATATATATATATATATATATATATATATATATATATATATATATATATATATATATATATATATATATATATATATATATATATATATATATATATATATATATCTATAAGATGTATATTTATTATTTTTTAGTTTTTCCTTTTTCTTTTTTTCTTTTTTTTTTAATTTTTATTCTTTTTTTAGTTTTCCTTTATTTTTTTCAGTTTTTTCAGTTTTTTTACCTTTTTTATAGAAGATAGTTTTTTTAGTTTTTTTCCACATTTTTTAGTTTTCTTTTAGTTTTTTAGTTTTTTTTTTGGTTTTTGTTCTTTTTAATTTTTTTTTAGTTTTTGTTCTTTTTTTATAGAAGATAGTGTAACAGACAGACAGACCATTTTTTTCTTTTTAAGTTTTTTCTTTTTATTTTTATTTTCCTTTAGTTTTTGTCTTTTTTCTGTTTTTGTTTTAGTTTTTTTTAACTTTTCCTTTTTTTAGTTTTTTTTCTTTTTAGTTTTTTCTTTTTTAGTTTTTTTCTTTTTTAATTTTTTCTTTTTAGTTTTGTTAGTTTTTTTTTTCAGGTTTTTTAATTTTTTTTTTTCATAGAAGATAGAACCGACAGACAGACACTACATTTTTATATATATATAGATATAAAGGCTGTGAAGTAATAATTCTTGTCCGTCTAAGTTTCAACTTCATTCTTTACTTCCCTCAGAAAAATTTAGTTTTTTTAATTAATTCCGTGTAACAGCTGGCTTACGGAGAAAACCTATATGATAACCTTAGAAGGAATTTTAAAGAGACATAGACGGTTGCGACAGATGAATTGTGTCAAAAGTAAGTTTATAGCATGGCTATGTTAGAAACGTATATGTTCCTTACTTTTGTAAGAATCAATGAGAGTTTCTAAAAGAAAAGCACTTTTTATATAACGCTTTAGCTTATAATAGAACAAATTATTGTATGTGCGATAAGTTCTTGGATGCTTTTTTTATGTTTTATTCTTTCTTTTTTCTTTTAACTATGAATTGTACGAACTAACACGGGGACCCGCATACATTTTCAGACGGAGACCCAGCATTTGTTTTTTCAGCAGGAAGGGAGGTTGTTTCCAGTAGATACCTTGTATTAATTTCAAATATTATGTGGGAATAAAGCAGCTGTTCCCCTTATAGACACTCTTGTACATCTTTAACTATTTTCTTTCTCTTTCAGACATCACTTGGAAAGGACATTACCCTCCACGTAGAAGCAACAAATCCTGCTGTGTTTTTGTATCAGAAGTTTTGCTTCAAGATAGAAGAGTTCATAGCTGATTTTTATGATAAATATCTTCCAGCTTCGTCATCTCAATGTAAACATGCACTTTTTATGCGATTGAGTCGTTAAATAAGATATGTAATTTTAGTTCAAGAATGAATGTAAAAATGAGACGAGTTTTCTTCTTTCAGTCAGACCAATGAAACAGTGGAGAATCAAGTAGATGTCTAAAACCAATGCTTGCTATTTTCTATGGTTTGATGGTCTTATTGGAAATGATTATTAATTAATTCGAGTAAACTGGTTTTTACACCTTCTATCGACTTTTGTTTCTCCGTTAAGAAGGCAAAGTAAAAGAGCTAAAATCACCACCTAGGAATTTTCTTTAAGTATTTCTTAATCTGCCTCTAAGAATTTTCTTAACCTGCCCACAACTTCGAATAAAATATAAGGTTAAGGCGACTAATTTGCTAATAGAAATAAACCCTTATATATTTGGTACTTTATGCTTTTTCATGTTCGTCCTTGGGAATTTTTTTTTTTTATCAGATTGGTTTAAGCTATGGTTTCCAAGAACAGCGGTGTCGTTATCTTGCTGTCGTCACACGGCAGTTGTTAATGACGACCGTCTTTAGAATGAACAATCTATGTTTCCTTTACCCTATACAATCGTAGTCACTCAGGGCTCAATCGGGCGGTGTGTCGCCCATTGGTGGAAGATTCTACCAGTGGCGAATGGAAGATTCGCACATAGCATTATTAGAATATTTGGATGATGAAGAGTCATCAGAAGACGAAAAAAATCGTTTGAAAGAGAGTATGATGCTTGAAAATTGTGATATTGGAGGTGTATTTGACATTTTAGATATTGTTCCACAAAAATTGCTTCAATTGGGCTTCTCTACTCTTTCGATTTGAAATTGTATAACGCTTCATAATTTTTGACAAAATAAATTAACTGTTTGTCAATTTTCACTCACTCAAGTCACGTTTCCAATCATCGTTTTAAACAAAGTGGTCACCGCTACACCCGGAAACGTCCCACAACTGTTTATAGTCACTATGACTGCCGTCACGCAACTGACATCACCGCTATTTGGCGTTATGATAACGTTTGACGTTCTCTGGGAAACCTGCCTTGATGGCTTGTATAGAAAACGTTCTGGTGACATCACTCCGCGCTACATTACGACCGCTAGGTAATGACACCGCGTTTCTACGAAATCATAGTCCTACTTCCAGTCGATTTTGCGCTTTTTCCTGAAATTTTCTGAGTGAATCATTTCATTGCAACCTTCGATTTCGTGATGTGTTTCAAATTGTGGCAACGCTAAGAACATCCAAAGTTTCAAGCTCCTTACGATCTTGCCATAGCGAAGCGAGTGCCATAAAAAACCTCGCAAAGCGTGCTTTTTGCTAGATTAAGAATCGTGGGTTTTTTCTTCTAATATATGTACATATGTAGGCCGCCTAGAGCCATTACTGGACCTGAAATAAAACACTTCTCTTACCCCAACTCCCCGTGTTTACATGCACAGCATCCTCAAATCGAACAAAAAGTACAAATAAACGCTTGACTAATATTTATTAGTTAGTAGAAAAAAACAGTGTAGTTCATCCTCTCTGATAAACTAAACACTGCAATAACAAGATTCTTAGGACATGCAAAAAATCTATTTTCAACAGATTTTGAGGGTCACTTTCAGTTTAACAGCATCCAAGCATCACCCCTTCTCTAATGTCTGGATGCATTGGTAGGCTATATGCTTAGGTTTGCTGATTTTGTAGCCTTTATTTTAAATAGCTTTATCAAACAGTTCGTCGTAAAGAACTGTATATAAGGAGCGACTCAGCCAAATAGTGACCGAAACTCTAAAAAACGGAATTTTGAAATCAACAGATACATTGAAAGAATCAGCTTATTATGCCGATTCCAAATATGTAAGATCCTATAAAAAGCTATGAGTCTGGAAAAAATTGCCTTATTTTCGAAAAAGGGGCGAGACAACCCCAAAAAATCAAGGAATCTTAATAAAATCACACAATCAGAATCAGCTTATTCAGAACTGTATTGTAGAGGCTTCAAGATTTTATCTGCTGAAATGTGGAATTTTTATTTTTTGCGAGAAGAAAGATCACGGATGCCCGTTTATTTGTTGTTGTTTTTTCCCAAGAGTGGTCATTTCGAACCAATGGTCCTAGAATATAGGGAGAGGGCTCATTGGAACGATAATAAAAAGCTCTAGTGCCCTCTTTAAGTGACCAGTAAGACTGGGTAGCTAACTCCCCTAACTTGCCACTTTCTCTCCACCCAAGTTTTCCGAACTAAATTTTGAGACAGCCATTTTTCTTAGCATAGTTTAAAGGTCCAAGAACTATGCCTTTGGGGAAAACGTGAACCCCACAGCCCCAGGAATTACCGTTGGTTTGATTTATGAATCAACAGGATCAAAGCGACGAAAAACTTAAGAGTGTAATTAGAGTAAAGCCAAAACAGAAATAACTTTTTCGGGCACTTCTTGAGGATAGTCTATCATCTTAAGGCAGATAGCTATGCAATAAAGGTGATTCAGATGCAATAAGGTGATTCAGGAATTACACAGCACACAGGATTTTTCAAGGGGAGAACTTACCGTAGGAAGGAAACTTTTGGGGTTAATATCCCTGAAGAAATGCTAAATGGGGAAGAAATTACAGGCAGGATTTAAAAAATGGTCAAAAATTAAATATATATAGTTTTTTCAACTGAAACTAGGAGCAACATTAAAATTTAAAACAAACAGAAATTGTTTTGTATATTAATGGGCTTGCCCCTTTATCGACACTCGCTCTTAACGTTAAAGTTAGACTTTTATTCTGATTCTTTGGGGAAAACTACTCAAACAAAAAGGGCGCTAATTTTGGACGAGAAGCTTGTTTTCTGTAACTTTGACGTTAGGGTAAAGAGCGGGGATGATGAAAGGGCATCCCTCCTCATACACAGAATAAATTACGTTAGTTTTAAGTTTTAATATTGCTCTTTACGAGTTGAATTGTTTTTTATTAAGTTGATATTACAGACCCACTGTCGGTGAGATATAAGTAAAAAAAAAGGGCATATCAACAAAATCAGCTAACTTCTTTATATGGTATTGGGCCAAATAAGGGCATTGACAAGAGACATTGGAGAGGGACTGGTGTGCTGTTAAACTAGAAGGGATTCTATAAAATTCAATAAATAGATAAGTGCAATTAAATAAAAAACGAATACAAAAGTTGGTGATCTTTGTAAAAAAAATGCCACTTTTTTTGAACAAAACACTATAATAACAAAATCCTTACATCATTACATTAGGGAAATTTCTATATAGGATAGTGGATATTCAGATTCGTTTCCGGTAAAACTGCATCCCAGCCCCCGCCCTAGATTCCATAGTTGTTAGTGAGTTTTTTGTTAGTAATTTTTTGTACTAATTTCTTATCAACAGTTGGTTCATAACGCCAAATAATGTCAAGTTGAAAATAAAGAGTAAACTTTTTTATTTAGCCCAGGGGTATATTTAGGCGTTAAAGATAGGATGCATTTAAAATGGAAGCGCCTCTGAAACCCCAGTAAATAAAAGTCCTAAATACAGAGAAGTAAGGATTGTGTTATTGTAGTGTCTACTTTTAGTAATTAGCAGAAGAGAGGATAAACTGCACCGTTACCAAATAGAATATATTTTATTTGAAAATCGTAGATTTAAAAGAAATGTATAAATTATGCTGAATTTATAAGAAATTATCTAATAGAGATTCGGAAGGGGTTTTGGCTTCCCGGATGTGGAACCATCAGTTTGCATTACAAATGCGTTATACCTAGTTCAAAAATGCTTTGCAGTGCTTCATTATGCTTTATCTTATTTGAAATAATTACAATATTGATGAACAGAAATTTACCACACCCTGGAGGCTCCTTAGTCTCAAATCATGGAGATAAACAAGAAGATTAACCGTATGTTATCCTCTTTTAGGCCAGATTTGCTGCGAATAGATGTCTGATTGTAGAGTTGTGTTAAAATTCCTGCTTTTGAATATGTATTTTAACTGTTATGTGTATCAGGACCGTTTGCAGGAATTTATTTTAGAGGGCTCAAATTTGAAATGAAGATGGGGGTTTGAAATGAAAATCAGGTTAATTATACAGAAACTGCAGGAAACCATATAATTTCTTAAATTTAGGGAGGGGGCATGAATCCTCTATGTAAATACTTTGTCAGATACAGGTGGAGGAAGCTTTCTAAGGCGGATATATTTTGGGGCCATAATTATGATTAAAATCAAAGAATATGCGAATTATTCAGACCATAAAATATATAATTGGAAAAAGCAGAAAATTCACAAGATTTCGGGTAAAATAAATTTACATTAAACACGAAGAAACATAGCAATAACTGGAACGTGACAATATCTAATGCAAGTTCAGTCTCTCCAAGCGAGGGATAGATCTGAAACCCCTGGGTTATGTAAAGAACAGCCATTAAAACAACGAACATCAATGAACCACATGGAAAGTCAGTTACCTCTATAATAGAGACATACAGAGATTACTCGTAGTTTTAGGATCACAGGGGAGGGGTCGCCAATTTTCAAATTTCAAATTTCAAATCCAAAAAATATATAGAATATTCTGAAAATATTAGAAATCATCTACTAAAGATTCCAAAAAAGAAAGACTAATTATATAAAAATGAAAGTAAACAATGGGAAATCTTGGCATATTCTAGATTTAGGAAAGGGCAAATAGTCCCAGGTGTACGTGATTGATCAGATATGAACGCACGAACCAGCTTGAGAGGGTAGGTGACTTTTTAAGGGGACACGATTTTGACTAAATTTAAATAACAGGCAAGTTGCATGGGATATATTAAAAAAAAGCCGAAACTTTCAGGGGTTTCGGGTGTGTTGGTGGGCTGGTTGATCCAAAGGCTTCCCTTAGCTTGAGTGCTTGGCCTTACCCATTTTCGTGTAAATTGTTTAAATTTTATTTATAAAATAACTCAGGACCACAAATGCCAATCTTGATTTGGCTGCAGTTTTCACTTACCTTTTCATTAATATAAAATCTTCCAAAGTCTCAGCCCGAGATCCTCTTTTTGTCCCCCCTGTCCTCCCTCTCGGCAGCCCGGTGTATATGAGCCTTTCCTAACCCATATCCCAGGATTCCCAGTAAAGGTCCAGAAAACCACTTATGAAAGAATTTAAACAAAAGTCAAACTCATGTTAATACTTCTCTTTGTTCTATAATATTTTGGGTTTTCAATTTATGTTTTATGAGTTACTGTGCATATCTTGTCCTCTAGTCTATTTGATTTCGGTTGCTTTTGGGTAAATTTAAACTTTTTAGTATGGTTTTTGAATTCAATAGTCTCTTTCTCCCTCAAAGGATTTGTGAATATTGGGGCTTTGAAAATAATTTTGGTTCCCTAGGCGTAAGCTGACAGGATCTGCAAGAATACCCTCTCTTCTAACCTCCATTACCCATATCTGCTAAGAGGAAAACATTAAGAAAAGGACGATCAAAAGATTTCTTGTCCCACAAAACTCATAATGAATTCAAACACAAACATATCGTCATAAAAAAAAAGAGCATAATCCTTAGCTCGTGTTATCCTTGAATCTTCTAGTGAGGGTCATTCTAATGAGTCTTTAAGAATTATTTTTGTTATCAGCATTGCTTTGGTTATGCACATTTTTACGATGTCAAAATATATTCTAGACGCAATAAAGGTGGCTTCACACTACGCCGTAGGACCTTTCACACAAGAGTAATTTTAGACTTCAACTTACGTTACTGACCATTTATTTCTGTAACGTAAGCAGTGCCAAGTAAACTCGAGCTCTACAGAGAATCATACATTTCGTCTATTTATATTACGTTATGGAACAGTCAAAATAGTAGGAAAGAAATAAAAGCTCTGGGTGGCAATTAACTTTTCTTAGAAAGCATATCATGCATGGTCGGAGCTTGAATCTGCATCTCCGTTCCACATTCTTTTATTTTTAATAGTTTGCATACGATGATTGAGATGATTTTAAGCGATAATTACAATGGTTTTATGGAAATTAGGTTAGTAGTGTATTAAGAACCTGTTTTAGTGTGAAAAGGTGTACTTAACATAACTTAGCACAGAAAAGTACATACGTAGTGTAAAGGCTGCTTAACTATTTCCCTTTCCATTAATGTGCCCACTTTTTGGTCATGAAACTGCTACCAGCTTCATGGGCATCAGCTAGAATTTTTTGACGTTGGTAGACTAGCCCTATTTTCTTTAGGGGGGGGGTTGAATATAATTAGATTATTATTCCTTACATAAGCCTAAAAATGCCTTGACGAAAGCTTCAGCTTCAATGAAATTCTCATAAAACTCCTTATTTGTCAATGAGCTTCAAGGTCTTAATGTTGAATATACGTATATAAATATATATGTTACTGTGAAAGACTGAAATCTGGTGAATGCCGACATTCACCAGTAAAAGTCCGACATAAGGACATTTAACAACTGTTTTGGACATACACCAAACGACTATGTGTTTGTTGACCTGTCAGCTTTATCAGTCTTATGCAAGGTTTGATGGTGACCAGTTAGGTAATAAATCTCAGAAATAGCCTACTCATCATTCACTATTAGTATATGGTGAAAGTCAACAAAAACAATGCAATCTTCTAGACCCTAGAACTAGGGAAAGAGTAAAGATAGCAGATTGACAGCACCTTCCCATTGTATATATTAAACCCTGGACTCATTTCTAAAAATGTCATCTACTTATATCAATTACTTTCCAAGACATTAAAGGGTAGAACTTTACCATAGCCTCATATAGAACTTTACCAAATATTTTATCAGCAAGGTATTCAAAGCTTTTATATTTCAGGAAGAGCTAAGGGTCATAATTTAGTCAGCAACCCTCGTAGAGAAGAGGTCAGGATTGGGGGATGAGTTCCGAGATTTAAAAATAAGTAAAACCTGCCATTTTAGGACACCTTTTTTCTGGGAAGGGAGTAGGGATTCTCTTTGGAAATATTAGCCTCTTCCCTTAGTCCCGGGTATTGTAACAGTATTGCCATTCCTGGAACTGCACTGACCAGTCACAATATAGACATTTGAGAATTTAAATATTTCTCAGACAATTGATGGCTAATGCTGAAAATTAGCATGATTTTTAATGCTGGTTATTAATTTCTGTAATAAGGTTAAAGAGCAAGTTTGCCGAGCTAAACCTTAAATGCCAATTCGCAAAAAAAACAAGTATGAGGGGGAAGGGCAAAATGTATTTTTCCTTATCTAGAGGGTACAGACAGACAGACAGTTTTGTTGTTTTTTTTTTCAATGAAAATGCTTAAAAAAGGGGTATTGTTCTATCAAATACCAAAAAGATTTATATTTCAAATCCTAAAAAGGGGCAAAATCTAAAAGGACTACTTCCCCACCCCCTCCAATTGAATCCTCTGAGCTAATCACTTTCTTAAAAACATTAAAAAAAAGTTTTGTCAGGAAGTGGTTTCTTTGCCTTATGCATGTCAATGGGATTTATTTTGAATAAACAATGTTTTTATCCATTTTGCCAAAGAACCACGGCGCCAATTCCAAAAATTAGGGGGAGGGGGGGGGGCAAAAGAGAAATCCTTCAAAATTTAAAAAGGGAACAAGATAACTCTGGAACATACGTGTACTTTTCCTATGTGTGAGTATAATGAGAATGATCTGAAGCATTTTCTGTAGGCTCTGTAAGAGTCATCAAGATCCAAGAGCTAATTCATTGAATGATGGTCAATTATGTTTCCTTGACAATTTACCTCCTTCAAACTCTAACTTACTCCAAAAACTGGTTAGATTTGCCAACTAAGCACTAAATATAAAAAGTAGTTCATATATTAAAAAGGGAAAAGAATAGAGATTTTGAAATAATTAAGTTATTGTAGCAAAAAACTATATGAAGGTTACTAAAATCTTAAAAGCACATATCTTACATGTAAACTTGCATTTCCTTAAACTAGCCTTGCAATTTTAACTGTTATAATTTTTCATAAATCAAGCAATACCCAAGGCTAAATCACGAGCTTAAAATAACCCTTGAAAGGAATATCTGAATCAGACCAAATTAAATACTCTGTCACAACTAAAATGAAACAATGTAAAAATAGCATGCTCTGTTTTTAGCTTAAGGATCTATGGTCTTAAGGTTCATTGTCTTAGATCTAAATTAGCTTAGTCTAACCTATGAGATTGGAAGCATTTTATCTTTAAAGGAAGGATTAATGTGGTCAGTAACGATGTTTTTTAAGTTCATATGTATTGTATGCATTAGCACTGTATGCTAAGAATGGTGTTGTACACCGTTCTTAGCCAAATTACTAAAAAAAGACAAATTACTAAAAAAATTATCTAATAATCCAAAAATTTAGTAGAACTTCAGCATTAAATTCAGACATTGTCATGAGTAAAAATAAAGCATAGAAATGTTTTATTTAAATAATAATTACCAACAACCTTCCCCTTTCAAAGTGTGTAGCTTTTTTGGGAAGGCACAATAAACCTCTCTTTCACCAAAGCATTTTTATAACTTTTTTAGAAGAAGAGAGTATGGAACGTTGCCTTCTTTGGAAAGGCATGCCTTTTTTGGAAGGATATAATTTTGTCTGACTCTTCTGGGAGACGCCAGGGTGCCTCTCTCTTTCTTTCTTGTAGCTTTTTTTTACATGTATGAAAGTCTGACATGCATAGCCATTGTTTTACATTTGATGGTCCTATAATAATTAATGCTACAAAAGAATTTTTGGATTTTAACCAATGCTATTGCCTTGTTTCCAAGCTCATTTGAAGCATATGTTCAAGGCTGCAGACTTAAAAATACTTGAGTCAAGGAATTACCTTGCTATTGACTTGTTTCAAGTATATTTTCAAAGTTATATGCTTGAATCAAGGAGCTACAGTGTCAATTGCTTGTTTTGCAACCATATTTGTTTTGTCAGCCATATTTTCAAAATTTCAAGCTTAAAATTAGCTTGAATCAACAAAATGCCTTTCTATTGGCTTGTTTGTCACTATTTTACTAATTTAATTGGTTTCATTTCCTGTTTTGAAACATAAGGTAAGATCATTTTTATTTTAAAAATTCTTTAGAATGTCAGCACAATATTCTGTACTACAAGCAGTCATTGTTTCTATACATAGTAAGAAATAACTCCAGAAAATTCTTGATGGAAAAGGGAATTTCATATCTAATTTCAAATGATCATCCATTGCTGTGTTCAATAGACTTGTTGCAATTGATTTTTGTAGTTTTTGGCATCCAGAAAATAATTACAATTATTAATTTGTGTTCAAATTGATTTATTGAAACCCACAGTAGTTAATTATTTTCTTATTGTACTTCAAAGCTCAATAAGCTACAATTTGCCCCTTGAAATATAAAAAAAATCTTGGAATGGTCATCTATTAGATAAGCAAACCATATTTTCAGTAAATTCCAACGGTTTTAAGGGCTTGTAAGATTCTTTTCTCCACAATGTTCATTTTGATGTTCAAAATTTGTTCAACAGAGCACAAATACCATGCTTATTCAATAAGTTATTATAATTATTTCTGCTGAGCAGGTGGCTAATAATTAATGACAACAGAAATACCTTTATTGGTGAAATCCTCTCTTCTGTATCAGGGGCATAATTTGCTATGGGGCAGAGGTGCAACTCTCCCCAGACCCAATTTTGTGCCCTCCAGCTGAAATTTAACCTGCATAATTCTAGCATCCACTGAAAAGGGTCAGTTTTCTTTAGTAAAGTTTTGCCTTTACAGTACTATGTGGTTTGCTTTTCAGTTTTGGCTTTACTGGGGAAAATTGATTTCATTCCCCCCCCCCTCCCCTACAATTTTGACAAAATTGCACCACTGTTGCGTAAATATTTTTTTACCTGACTGATTTATGTTTATAAGGAACACACTAATACTTATTATATTTTATTAAAGTGCTGCATGATAGCAATAGGATAAATGACAAAACAAGAAACTTACAACATTAAAATACTGTAACACACAGATTATTTCAAAATTAGCAACAATAAAAGTTAAGATAAAATATATAATGCATTATAACTTTAATAAGCACCATTTTCTGACCTGTAATAAGCTGATGCAATTTGGCAGCCATTATTTATATGCTCCTGAACTTCTTGCTTTAATGACTCAACATCATCTCTCAGACGTTTTGCAAAAATAGAGAGCTCAGCATTTTCTGTCTTAATCTGCTTAACCTTTTCTTCAAGGCGAGCAATTCTTTCTAACTTTCTCTTCCTGCATTTTGAAGCAGCAATTCGATTTCTTTGTCTTTTTCTTTCAAGTTTGATTTTTTCTTGATTTTCCATATCAATTGGTCCAAGAGGAGAAGTTGGTGCAGGAGAAGATGAGATGCTTGTGCCTGAATTTAACCCGGGTTCTTCTTTCACCATAATATTATAAAAGCTGCGTTTAGAATCTTGCCCACTATCACTGTCAGAGTTTTCACTATTTCCAGTAAAGCTGCTTGTGGTGCTGCAGTTACTGTTTGTGTTATTAAATTCAAAGTGTTCAGCCATTCTTGACTTGGCATAATTTGTTTGTTCATGGTCTGGATGCAAAATTGGCTTTGATTGGTACAAGCTAGGTGTTGGTGTTTCTGTATTATGCATATTTTGCTGCATAATAAGTCTTTCTAGCTCAGGGGATGCAAGTTTAAGCATTTTAAGGTCAGGTGAAGATAAAACAGCATCAAACCTGGCACGCTTGGATGTAGCTGTTGATAAATCCAGAGTTAATCGTTTCCTCATTTCTTCCTTGGAATCTCTAGGCCTTGACATCACTTAAAACTTTAATCTTAATAATTTGTCTAATAATTTGTTCTTATCCAAAATAATTACAATGACTAATGTGAATGCGTCATTAATCCAGTGTTGTCGTGATTGGCAAGACAGCGCTGGTATGAAACTTTCTGAATTATATGAACGGGTAAAAGGCATGCATGTCGAAAAAACTATAGTCGACCTAAAGTAAAAACAAAATGCATGTAATACAGAAGTTCAACTGAAACTGTTTTATGTTTACAATCAAGTTGATGTTTCTGATTTCCTATCCTCAGTTTCTTGGACTCCTAGGATGCACTAACGTCATTGCAGATAGGCGGAAGACACCCGGATATCCAATTCTTTTTTTTAACGTTGGAAGATTGAGCATTTACACATCTATATCATATACTTTTTGTATCTGACCTATAGGAAGTAGAAATTTCACACCGCTAATCTGTAGTTTTAGCTACTTAGAGGAAGAAGGTAAAAATGTCTGTAAATTGTCATTTGAAAACTACCCAAGAACCAGAAACAAATTCACAATCCAACAGGTCTTTGGTAAATCAGTTTAATATGCCTAAATTAGAAATATCTAAGCCTTATTACCTTTGAACTGAATTTTTGTGACTCTGTAGCACCAGGTGGGGGGATTTTTCCCCTAGTCCCCATTTTGTGTTTTGAAAAATATATTTTGGCATTTTCATTAAAAAAAAAAACGCTCATCCCCCATCTCCATATTCTGAGTCACACATTTTACCCCCTAAAATTTTCCAGCCTCGTTGCGGAATTTCATTGCTTCTAGTTAAAGAAATCCCAGTGAACAATTAATAGCAAAAAGGTCGTAACTGGCACCCCTAGTCAAAATTATTAGTACAAACGCTGAGTGACATAGTTTGTTTTTCTCGTCCTTTACCAATTATCTGAACAAATCAGCAATAAAGCTTTATGGCAAAACTTTGTAAGTTACAGTTGAGACTAAATCCAAGAATAACATAAAAAAAAGTAGGGAATTTGCTTTTTCACTGGATGAAACATAAGTAGGGTATCTCAAAAAAATTTTGACCCTATTTGGTGCTTGAATCGAATGGGACTTTGGAGTAAGTCTTAAAATTGTGTGTTTAGTTTCACTAATTGTGATATTCGTTAATATTAAATCGATTTAGCAGGGATCCAACGATGCTCTTTTATAATTGTGCTAAATTAGTCCTGGTAGGTCCGTTTTTTACTGCCTAAATTGTTTGGTGGTAAGAAAAACGTTTCACTCCTGTTTTATGAAATGCAGCAATTAGGCTCCAATACCACGCTAATTTCATTTTGCTGGTGAATAGCTGCTTTTTAAGGGAAACGGTTGCACGCCGCTGACTGACGCCAATCTTTCTTATTAGGGAGAAGTTTCAAATTTGTTTTAAACATCACCAGTGGCATGAAGTTCAGACGCAACTGAATTTATGAAATTGTTAAGGCCTTATAGAACTTTGAGGGCACGTATTACGGAACGAGACACGTTAATTCGAGGAAAACGCGAAACAAGCTAAAAAACTTAAAAATCTGTAGGATAAAGAATAATTTTTCAGAATTTTTGTCTCTTGCTTTTCAGTAATTGCTTAGCGTTTACTTTGTTTGTGTTTGTATTTCCATGATACCTGTCTTTGTACTCAATTCAACCCAGTGAACAACCCAGTGTGCAAAAGCACAGGATGGTTTGCCCCCAGCCCCCCCATTGCACTTCCTGGCTGAAGGGCCACGAAATAGAGATCATGACCGGCGAATTAGCCCTTAAGAGTCTAGTACCGTCGTGCTTACTTACTTACTAACTTATCATACCTTTCAACCCTTTGTGTGTCGCAATAGTGGAACCGCTTTTCTTTTTTGTGGCAGCAGAGCACATAACAAGTTTGGACTCAGTTCGTTTGGGAGAAGGGAAGAGAGACAACAGGCAACTGATTCTTGTAAACAACTTATAATTTTTAGACTATACTGAGTTTAGAGGCCTTAGCTAGCACAAAGACAACGGGAGCTATAATGCAGTTAAATGTAGGCTGATTCTGATTTCTAAATCCACTGTAACAGACAGGGGCTTCGCAACGAGAGGGGGACAGCCAACAATACATTATAATATTTGGTCAAATTTGGACTAATATCCAAAACAACACTGAATTTGGAATTAAAAACAACGAACTAGCTGAAGCGGAATCTCCAAGCATCCTAAATTTCGATCCGATTGCGATACCACTTCCAAGATTTGGTACTGAAGGTCCAAAATTCCCTAGTAAAATTTACATGCTCTGCGAAAAAAGTTTCTTAATGATATGTCTAATTGTTAAATATACTAAAAAAGAATTCAAATCTAAAAATGTTTACCAAATTTGAACAAAAAGTTGAGGATTTGGTCGAATTTTGCATGAAAAATTTATTTTTGAGTCTTCTGTAACGCTCAAGATTGGAATAAGGCATTAGCTTTGCAAAACTTGTCAAAACTTAAGACAATGACGGATTTTCGTTTGGTGGTGCTGCTGGTATTGAACTTTCTGAATTTTGAATAATTTCCTTTTTGTAATCAATGACATTTACATTGAGTGGTCTGTCACGGTAGGGCTAATGTTCGTCTTTTCATCGAAGTGCATTTTGAAGTAGTATTAATTTTTCATCATCAGTAATTGTCTTGTTGTTAATAAATTTATTGAGACTGTCCTTGAAATGCTCATTTGCTGAAAGGTCAAGTTCAATTGGGGAAAATGTTTTTCTTGATTTACAATAAAGAAAGAACAAATAAAAAAAGCACTTATCAAATTTGAAATAATAATTTGAAAGGTCCACCCCCTCCGAAAGGAAGCGGCAACCACTGATGGTTACAGGCACAACGCCAGATCCCCTCCCTACCAGACTGGCAGCGGGAGTGGGTTGAAGTAAATAAATGAAAAACTTTTTTACCCAGTTTTTACATTTACAAAAAAAATAACACTGACATACAACTCTACTTTGCTAAAGAGCACAAAAAACACTGCTAAGATGTGGAAAAAAAAGGACCCCCTGCCACTTAAAATATGTAAAAAAGGATAAATCTCTCCCCACTCACCAGCTATTGAATGTTTTCCACACCAAAACATTGTCCATATTCCAGACATACATATCGGTCGGAAGTTTTATAATGTCTGTAGGGTAGCACCCTAACACTATCCGCACGCACATAAACTTTATCCGATACGGGTAACATGGCATCTTTTTTCACTCTATCCGTACAGTTATTTTAACAAATCGTAAGAGACTTGTATCATCTGACAGTCATTTGCATAAATTTTTCAACTCGTCAAGCTTCCCCAAAAGTCTTATTAGCAATAAACATATTTTAAAACAATTAATTTAGTTTAGTTAAACATCAAAAGATGATTTTAAATCATGTTTGGAAAATTCTAGCACATGAAGTGCAATGATGACTTGACGAAAGTGGGGGGACTCAAGCAAAGGCGTCTTAATATCACTGCGTGACCCTCATCTGTTAGTACGCAAACGGGTAATGGATACTTCACTACTTGTTTACGTTCAAAATTATTGACGTTTTCAAACCCGTTTATTGTGAAGCGGTAAGTTTAAATTTAAGTTTACCCACCAAACTTTACAAAATATGCAAAAATACAAACATATGGCAAAATTCATGCAGCTTTTTCCTCCACTTTTGAAAATCCTTCTAAGCCCAAACACCAACTATCTTCTCTTAGCCATTATTTAAAAGATTACCCAAATTGGAAAAAGTTAACATGCGGATAGTTACCCTTTTCCAAAATCTCCACCATGGGAAATGGTGGCTCCTGAATGTCATCTTCAGTTAGTTTCTAAAGACAAGTCACATTATTCAGATCGATATGTCTATCAACTCGTTGCTAATAGGATATCCTCACACTTTTCTGAAAATTTTCTAGCCTTTACGGATGGTTCAGTAAAAGGATCAAGGGCAGGAGCAGGGGTGTGTATTCCTCATGTTTTCTTGAATATATCAGCAACTCTTCCATCCCACACTTCAATTCTTTCAGCAGTTATTTGCTATACATAAAGCACTTGAAACTATGGCCAGACTGAACCTTTCATCAAAGAATGTGTTAATCCTTACAGATTCAAATTCTCCAATTCAATTAATAAGAAAAATAAATTATGAGGCTATTGATTCAGATTTAAACTTAATAAGAGATGATCTACAAAGAATAAATAAATGTGGAATTTTTGTTTGCTTCCAGCATATTCCTAGTCATAAAGGACTGATTCATAGCGTGACTGCTGATAGGCTAGCAAATGAAGCAGCAAATATTGGCCCCCAGCCAGAATCTAAATTGAGGAGCCTATGAGATATTATGAAACATGGCGGACAAATAAAGTGTCTACCATTACTAAATTTCCCATTTTGTTCTGAAGAGAAACAGTGTGGTACTGTAGACTGAAATCAGGATATCTTTTTATGATTTCTGTCCGATTTCAATGGAATTTATATTATTAACCACTATGCAGATGACTAAACACATTTGTTGATTGCAATATACTTGCACCCGAAACTAATAAGATTAAGATAATTTGCAAAAAAACTAAAGATTGAAGAAATGTGTGACTCCATCAGTAGCTTACAAATACCTCCAAAGGCTGATTTATAGGGTGATGATATAAATTATGAAAAAGAAAATGGAAAACGAGCTAGTTTATTAATGAAGATCTACTGTTCAGAAGAGAGCGAGAGTGAGTAGGAAGACCCGTATTAGTACCAGCCAATACGGTCTTAATACGATCTTGCCTTAAACTGCTGGGGACAGGCAGCTCAAGTACTCGCACTTCCCACAAACCAAACAGAAGGTAAGAGAGGATGAAAAAGATCAGTGTTACCTGTTTACGGATATTTGCCGAGTGAAATACCAATTAATTTCATCAGAGGTGATTGCTGTTTAATTTCAAGACGCTGGCTTGTTATTGTTTATTTTTAGTTTTTCTGGATTTTCATTTCTTAGAGGAAGTTTTTGTTCGATATTTTTTTTAAGAAGATTAAACACATTTGCAGGAATTTTTTGTTGGTATTGAAGAATTCGAAGATGATGCCTATTATGAAGGATTATTTTGATCGACGCATCAAGAGCTCGTGAAGCTGGTGGCTAGTCTTGAACAAGGAATTAATGCCCTTTGCCAAAGTGGTTTCGCCATCGCTATCAACATTTGATATATAATCATAGCCGATCGCCAGATCTCTCAATTTCTTATAAGATACTGGGTTCACCACCATAGGTTCTATGTAGCTTGCATGAGTTTGATAGATTATCTCTAGTGCTCACCAATGTTGCATTCATGTAGACATATATTTTTCTAAATAAATTGCGTAGGATACAGTTTTCACAGGATAATCCATCGATGGTGGTGGGATTTTGATTATCCGACGTTTCCTCGCGGCAGCTTTTAAGTCAATAAATGTGAATGATAAGTCTATGAAATAGTCTAAATTTGAATAAATTTGAAAATGTGTGTTCTCAGAGAGTGGTTGTTTTGGATAGAATTGTTCATAGTAACAATGTTTTACAGGGACATATACACCTTCAACATTGAAAATATTTAGAGATGAGGCGACTATGGTATGATATTAGTTTTGTGGTAAATACGTCATTTCAGTCTAGGAAAAGAATTCCTTTTTTGATCGAACATTTTTTTCTCTTTCCTTCTTCTTCTTCGAGAAGAGTGATGTCTATTAAAGAGCGAAACAGCTTATCAATTCAATCGCCAAGACCACACTGCCTAACATTGACAAACAACATTTTTCATCGTCCATTCCATGACCCATTTGTTGCGTTCTGAGAGGAGTAATGTAGCAATCAATATCATGACAGAAACAATAATTTTTTTTCTTTTAGCCATAGTAGTATAAAAAATAAGGGAACTGCCCCACCTTGAAAATTCACTAATTTTACCCTTGTTTCAATCAAATTCACACCATTTGAAATGAAAACTCCCAAAATTCATACATTTTCCCGTCATGAGCTTTAAGATCAAAACAGGTTTTGTGAAATAAGAATTTTATATCTAATGTAAAAAGTACTATAGTTATATTCCATTCTTCCCATACTACAGATAAAATTTAGTAATTTTACACAATTTAATATTTAGCGGAAATTTCAATTCAATAAATAGTTGTTATTATCTTTCCTTTTTCTTTCAATAGACTTTTAAATCATACTTTCACCTGTGAAATAAGAAATTTATATTTAACTAGCTGTTGGGGTGGCGCTTCGCGCCACCCCAACACCTAGTTGGTGGGGGCGCTTCGCGCCCCCCCCAAGCCCCCCCGCGCGCGTAAGTCGTTACGCGCCATAATAGTTACGCGCCATTGTAGTTGTGTCCCTATGTCCCACCTGTGAATATAGAAATATATATATATATATGGTTTTAACTACGTAAAACTTGCGAATATACAACATTCTTTGCTGTCCCATTGTCTTTGCATATAAATAGATTGTCAGGTTATCCCCCTGTTTCCCCCGGTGTCCCCGTTGTAGTTGTGTCCCTGTGTCCCGGTCGTCATTTATATTCCCTGTGTCCCGGGTCCCGGTCATCATTTGTATCCCGGTGTCCCGGTCTGTATATACATTCGTTTTTTAGTTTTGTTTTTCTCCTTTATTTTTTTCCTTTTTTTTTCTTTTTTAGCTTATTTAGATTTTTAGATTTTTTAGTTTTTTTTATTAGTTTTTAGTTTTTATTTCTTTTTAGTTTTTTTGTCCCGGTCGTCATTTATATCCCCCTGTTTCCCCCGGTGTCCCCGTTGTAGTTGTGTCCCTGTGTCCCGGTCGTTATTTATTTTTTAGTTTTTTACCTTTTTTTAGTTTTTTTAGTTTTTTAGCTTTTTTATTTTTTTTATTAGTTTTTAGTTTTTTTGTAGTTTTTGCCTTTTTTTTTAGTTTTTTTAGTTTTTTAGCTTTTTTATTAGTTTTTAGTTTTTTTTGTAGTTTTTGCCTTTTTTTAGTTTTTTTTAGTTTTTTAGCTTTTTTATTTTTTTTATTAGTTTTTAGTTTTTTTTGTAGTTTTTGCCTTTTTTTAGTTTTTTCAGTTTTGACGTCACCTGATCCAGTTTTTTCAGGTGACGTCACCTGATCCACGATCCACAGATCCACAGACAACTTATTTTTATATATATAGATAGTTTTTTTTTTTACTTATGTCCTGGTCGTCATTTATACTCCCTGTGTCCCGGTGCTTTGTTGATTGCTAATCGAACATTCCTTTTGTCCTGGTCGCTTTCTCTTTGAGTGTCGTCATTTATTAGTTTTTTCCTTTTTTTTTTAGTTTTTTATTGGTTTTTACCTTTATTTTAGCTTATTTTTCAGTTTTTTCCTTTTTTTTAGTTTTTTTTTATTTTTTATTTTTTTTAGTTTTTTACCTTTTTTTAGTTTTTTTAGTTTTTTTACTTTTTTAGCTTTTTTACTTTTTTTATTAGTTTTTAGTTTTTTTTGTAGTTTTTGCCTTTTTTTAGTTTTTTCAGTTTTTTTTTTTAGTTTTTTATTGGTTTTTACCTTTATAGTTTTTTTAGTTTTTTAGCTTTTTTATTTTTTTTATTAGTTTTTAGTTTTTTTGTAGTTTTTGCCTTTTTTTAGTTTTTTCAGTTTTGACGTCACCTAATCCAGTTTTTTCAGGTGACGTCACCTGACACATCCATCCACACATCCACAGACAGACAACTTATTTTTATATATATAGATAGATATATATATATATATATACATATATATATATATATATATATATATATATATATATATATATATATATATATATATATATATATATATATATATATATATATACTAGCTGTTGGGGTGGCGCTTCGCGCCACCCCAACACCTAGTTGGTGGGGGCGCTTCGCGCCCCCCCCAAGCCCCCCCGCGCGCGTAAGTCGTTACGCGCCATAATAGTTACGCGCCATTGTAGTTGTGTCCCTATGTCCCACCTGTGAATATAGATAGATATATATATATGGTTTTAACTACGTAAAACTTGCGAATATACAACATTCTTTGCTGTCCCATTGTCTTTGCATATAAATAGATTGTCAGGTTTACCGACTCTTGAACATGCAACATATAATGGTCCATGGGAAAACAATCTGTATTCAGATCTATACCTCATGATTCTAATGATTGCCCTTGAGCTTTGTTGATGGTGATTGCTAATCGACCATTCCCTGTCCCGGTGTCCCGGTCGTCATTTACATCCCCCTGTTTCCCCCGGTGTCCCCGTTGTAGTTGTGTCCCTGTGTCCCGGTCGTCATTTATATTCCCTGTGTCCCGGTCGTCATTTGTATCCCGGTGTCCCGGTCTGTATATACATTCGTTTTTTAGTTTATTTTTTCTCCTTTATTTTTTTCCTTTTTTTTTCTTTTTTAGCTTATTTAGATTTTTAGATTTTTTAGTTTTTTTATTAGTTTTTAGTTTTTTTTTCTTTTTAGTTTTTTTGTCCCGGTCGTCATTTATATCCCCCTGTTTCCCCCGGTGTCCCCGTTGTAGTTGTGTCCCTGTGTCCCGGTCGTCTTTTATATTCCCTGTGTCCCGGTCGTCATTTGTATCCCGGTGTACCAGTCTGTATATACATTCGTTTTTTAGTTTTGTTTTTCTCCTTTATTTTTTTCCTTTTTTTTTCTTTTTTAGTTTATTTAGATTTTTAGATTTTTTAGTTTTTTTATTAGTTTTTAGTTTTTTTTTCTTTTTAGTTTTTTTGTAGTTTTTACCTTCTTTTTAGTTTTGTTAATTTTTTTTTTTTACTTGTGTCCTGGTCGTCATTTATACTCCCTGTGTCCCGGTGCTTTGTTGATTGCTAATCGAACATTCCTTTTGTCCTGGTCGCTTTCTCTTTGAGTGTCGTCATTTATTTTTTTTCTTTTTTAGTTCTTTTAGTTTTTACCTTTTTTAGTTTTTTTAGTTTTTTACCTTTTTTTAGTTTTTTTAGTTTTTTTAGTTTTTTAGCTTTTTATTTTTTTTATTAGTTTTTAGTTTTTTTGTAGTTTTTGCCTTTTTTTTAGTTTTTTTAGTTTTTTAGCTTTTTTATTAGTTTTTAGTTTTTTTTTGTAGTTTTTGCCTTTTTTTAGTTTTTTTAGTTTTTTAGCTTTTTTATTTTTTTTATTAGTTTTTAGTTTTTTTTGTAGTTTTTGCCTTTTTTTAGTTTTTTCAGTTTTGACGTCACCTGATCCAGTTTTTTCAGGTGACGTCACCTGATCCACGATCCACAGATCCACAGACAACTTATTTTTATATATATAGATAGTTTTTTTTTTTTTACTTATGTCCTGGTCGTCATTTATACTCCCTGTGTCCCGGTGCTTTGTTGATTGCTAATCGAACATACCTTTTGTCCTGGTCGCTTTCTCTTTGAGTGTCGTCATTTATTAGTTTTTTCCTTTTTTTTTTAGTTTTTTATTGGTTTTTACCTTTATTTTAGCTTATTTTTCAGTTTTTTCCTTTTTTTTAGTTTTTTTTTATTTTTTATTTTTTTTAGTTTTTTACCTTTTTTTAGTTTTTTTAGTTTTTTTAGTTTTTTTAGTTTTTTAGCTTTTTTACTTTTTTTATTAGTTTTTAGTTTTTTTTTGTAGTTTTTGCCTTTTTTTAGTTTTTTCAGTTTTTTTTTAGTTTTTTATTGGTTTTTACCTTTATAGTTTTTTTAGTTTTTTAGCTTTTTTATTTTTTTTATTAGTTTTTAGTTTTTTTTGTAGTTTTTGCCTTTTTTTTGTTTTTTCAGTTTTGACGTCACCTGATCCAGTTTTTTCAGGTGACGTCACCTGACACATCCATCCACACATCCATCCACACATCCACAGACAGACAACTTATTTTTATATATATAGATTTAAACAGTACTATAATTATATTCCATTCTTCCCGTACTACTGATAAAATGTAGTAATTTTATACAATTTAATATTTAGCGGAAATTTCAATTCAATAAATAATTTTTATTATCTTTCCTTTTTCTTTCAATAGACTTTTAAATTATACCTTCACCTAATTTTTTAAATTTCAAATCATTTCATTTTAGCGTTAAGGATTAACTCCTTCACCTTTAAAGTTAATAATAATAACAAATTTATTTCCATATTTAGTTTTTACATATATCATTTCGTCTTCGAATTCTCGATCCAAGCCTTTTTTTCTTACGGATTGTATTTATTTTTTTTTAATTTCTCTTAAAACTTTCTCCATTAATTTGCCGACGATTTTATATCCTCTATGCAATTTAAAGGGATTGCATAATCTACACTTTTAATTATAGTTATCAACCTAGTGCAACTCTCACATAGTGACCAACTGCCCAATGTATATAGACATACCACATGTATAGAACATTTTTTCACTGTTTTGACTCTCACACAACCAAATGGAAACTGATATGCGAAAAATAGGAATGTTTTTTTTTACTTCTAGAGTAAAAAGAAACGAGATTAGAAAAGATTAAACATTAAAAAAAACAACTAGCAGACAGATTTAAGTGTTAGGTCATTCGAGAAACCATGATTTTTAAAGAAGCATCTTTTCTTTAGCTAATATATTAAACCAATATTAAGCGAAAATTGGAAAGAGGAATTTTATTCATACCAATTTAAAATCTATTGATGTACATCAGGAATCAGTTTATGATGCTGCCTTTAATGGCGTCTCATGGAGGTTCTCTTCTGTCTGTCTGCATACACTGTAAGTTCAAGCAAATCAAAACGAACACAATTGTTGGCCTACAATCAAGGGTCATAGATTTATACAACCAAACTTCAAAATATTTCGTCTTCATTAAAGTCAACCCAGACCTTTCCAAATCCCTGCAAGTGTCATTGATTTATCCTGTCACAGTTAGTTCCAAATTTGCGTCTTCATAAATTATTTCATTATCTCCCCGAGAAAATAGTAAGCAAACAGCACTTATTGTCTCAAAATTTTATAATTATGTTTGCTTTCTGTAAGTAAAATTTTGTCTCAAGAACCTTCTTTATTGCCCTTTCTTAGCAGCTAAAACTTGAGAGTGTAGATATTTTTCTGAAGACCACACTGCCTTCCAATGCCAAACAAACTAAAGCTCCAATAGAGATACAATTAAAACAAATTACATTTAAACCGAATAAAATAATTCCTTTCGTGTCATAGATACATTCAGGTTCATTTGCCGAGAAAGGTTATTAATAGGGTTCATTCAAAGCCATGAGCTCTTTAATGTTGCCTAAATGTAAGTTAAGTTTTTAATGAGGGTGGCATAAAGTTCTTCTTCTTCCAGTTCAAACGAAATGGTGCTGAGTTTACAGTTAGACACTCTCTTGGTCCATCATCAACATTTATACAACATAGGGTGTTTTCTCGAAGAGCACACTGTCTGTCTCGGACGAACAAATAAAATTTCAAATAAAGACATTTGCTCAATGGACCGGGAATTATTTGTTACTGGGAAGTAACTATTCTATTCGGTAAAGATATAGTTTTTTTTTAATTTTAATACTTTAGTTTATCTGTTGATGATAATTAACAGATACTGATATACTAATATATGATTGTACTGATATACGCAGAGTTTTTGTATCTGTTTTTCACTGTCTAACAAAAGGACTTAACCTTATTTGAACTTTTATTTGTTCGTCATAGAAAAGCAGTGTGGTCCTCCAAAAAAAAACCTACGCCGTATATATGGAAATGATAGATCAAGCATATCTTGGTTGTTTTTGGCACCAAAAATCTTTCCCTTTCATTTAGGTCCAGGGACTTACATCTAAAAGTTTTAAAACAATCAGGGACACAATAGCATTGTTTTCAGTGCTGTATTGCACTTACGAACAGAAAAATTGAAAAAAAAGCACTTATAAATGTGGATTAGCTTTCAAATGATCCATTAAACACCACTCTTATCAGTTATGCTAGCCCAATAGCCCCAGTGTTTCCACTTGAGACATGGCGCCAAAGGTGCCGTTTTTAGTGTCATTTGGAACTTGCAGATGGTGGAATTTATAGGAAGAATGCAGATATGAGCAATATCTTTTATTATGAGCTATAAAAAATCTTTCTATGATGTTCTGGTAGCCTGCTAGTGCCATCCCTTGAGAAATGGCACAAAAATTACCATGGTAGTGCTATATAGCACTTTCAGATGATGAAATTTGTGAAAAAGCACGTAGGTATGAGAAAATCTTTTGAATGAGCCATTAAACATGTCTCTATGCGTCAGATAACCCACTAGGCCTGTAAAAAAAAAAAAAAAAAAAAAAAAAAAAAAAAAAAAAAAAAAAAAAAAAAAAAAAAAACAGATTCTACAGATTCTACCAGTGCAAAAAAGGTATTCTCCTTGTTGTTCAACGAGGGGATTGTATTTTCACTGAATTAGCTTTTCGACCATGTTAATTCCTATGGCATAGCTTTTATTTTATCTGACGCATTTTTCGAGGGGTTTTTGGCTTCTTTTCAAAATCACGATAAATTTTTATTTGTAATAAATTTTTACATATAAGACAAACCGAAATAATAGTTACAATTCCTGAATATTTTCACTGACAGTTTTTTTAAAACGCGTTTTTTAACTTTTAGTTACTATGGGCTGTGATTCACTCTTTACTAGGTTGCACCTACCGCTTCAACCATGATATTAAAATATATTTCTTTTCTTTTTAAAATTAAATTTAGTATTAATTGAGAAACTATTAGCTTCACAGCTCAAAGCTACTGGTGTCCCAACTGGTGTAAGACTATGAAAAGCTTTATAGATCAGTGTTTTTTGTTGTCAGGCCACATACTCACTTTTGACTCTTTGTTGGTGTCATTCCTATTGTTGTCAGGCTACATA
The DNA here is from genome assembly GCF_032884065.1 of Artemia franciscana. Lineage (NCBI taxonomy): Eukaryota > Metazoa > Arthropoda > Branchiopoda > Anostraca > Artemiidae > Artemia > Artemia franciscana. The sequence continues at coordinate 22,454,948 of NC_088875.1, forward strand.
CTGACTTTTGCCACCCCTTGAGAAATGGCAGAAAAAGTGTAAAATTAGTGTCATATGGCACTTCGAGTTGGCGGAAATCATAAAAAAGCACGTATATATAAGAAATGCTTTGGAATGAACCATTAAGCAATTCCCTATGATGTTCTGGTAGGCCTGCTGAAAGAAAGAAAAGCAAGAGCCAAGAGCTCATATGGCACTTGTGACGAAGTCGGGAGAGCCAACATTTTGCAATGTTATCGCGGTGATGTTTTTTTTTAGGCTACCATGATAAGCACCACCACGCGGGATTTCTGCCACTGAAGTTGAATAGCTTTTTCTACAATTTTTGATCTTTTTAAATCCATCGCTTGATTTAGCTCCTCCTACGCTTGCTGGCCCATATCATAGCAAATTCCAAATTTAATCGCCACAAAACGTGATCCAACCTGATATTTTTGGTAAAAGTGTTAGCCAAGGCCAGACACTTTAAAAAAGGCTTTGTGAATTAAGCTACAAATTAATACTAAAAATGGCAGAGTAAGAAAAAACTTATAATTTATATATAATTATAATTTATAAATTGTCACTGTCACAAAATGAACCAGCAGCCTTCAGAGTATAATACCACCACAATATCTACTGCACTATGCAGGCTTTCATGAGGACATTTTTTAAATATTTTTTTTCTACGAATTAACCGTCCCTCCACTCCCCCACCCAGATGGTCAAACTGGTAAATCGACTATTTCCAGTTTAATTTCGTCCGGTCCCTGATATGTCTGCCAACTTTCACTGTCCTAGCTTATCTAGAAGTACCCGAACTAGCAAAACAAGGACCAAAGACCAATCGACAGTCTGTAATTTCACTGAATAAGCTTTTCGACCATGCAGATTCCAATGGTACACTTTGAAAAAAAACTAACACCCAAACTAGCAAAACCAGGACCAAGAGACCGACTGACAGACAGACCAACAGACAGAAATTGCAACCGATATATGGCACTTGGCCGACGGGCAATTGCCATAATAACGGGTGGCGTATAAGTGCCACCGATGCAAAAAAGTGATTTTCCTTATTGTTCAAGAAGGGAAAGTGTAATTCGTAACAGCGATGGCAATTTTTTTTCATTAGGCAGTTTTTTCGTATCTGATTTTTTAACTTTAACTAGGCTACTATGGGCTATGGTTCGCAATTCACTAGGTTGCAGCTACCGCTGCAACCATTATGAATTTTATATATTTGGAATCAGCTGGAAAATTGTATTTATTTAATGCATGTATTATTGCAAAACATACGTTTTCTTAGACCTTTGGTTTCTATTGACCTAGATTTATCTGTGTTTATTGCCACCCCCCCTTCCAACAAAAAAGTCCTGCGCCCATGCCTACAAAGGGTCGAGGGGTTTGCGCCAAAATTCCATGGGAAATATTTATCGTTAATAACCTCCTTTTGATTTGTTCTTGTTTCCTGGGGAACAATGCCATCTGCCACTAAACCTACTCGTTATTCGTCCTTGAACGTAAATCAATTCTTAAAAATTAACCTTTAGTACAGACCGTTTATCTAATAACACTAATAGCTACAGAGCATCGCATATTGCACACCATCTATTCGAATGTGGACCAACAGATTCTCTAGCGGGGTATTGGGGAATCTGAGGTCTGAAAAAGATATTTTGGTCCTTAATTAAAACCTTCAATGAGAGGTCCTTCAGATGAATGGATGGATGTTCAGATTTACTTTTGACTCTCCTTAATTAGGAAGAATATGTATGGGTGGCTATACCATGAAACCTGTAGTATTCACTCTAGGGGGGAAAAGTTTCCCTCTTATTGCGGACAGACCAGTTTATTGTAAATGTTATGCTTTGTTTTCAAGTCCAGATACACTAAACGAGCTCTTTTTCTCAAAAAGTGGTTCTAAAAAAATCGAAATTGTGATGTAAAGAGCGGGATTGATGGTAAATTAAAATGAAGACATAGAGCGACGTTAGAACTTAAAACGAACAGCAATTGCTAAGCACATCAGGGAATCACAACCTCCTTAAGGCCCCACTCTTACACTTAATGTTGACTTTTTATAATAATGGCTTGAGATCTAATTGTTTTTGTATAAGGGACCATGCCTCAAGAAAGGAAAAGCTTATTGACGCACATTTGTTTTAAACAGTAAAATTTTCAGTTCTAATATTTTTGAGATAGGCGGTAAATAAAAGACTTGAAAATTCCCTTTTATTACTTTTGCTGCACTCATAGATGGTTTATGTGTGACAATGCAAAATTTATGCGTAAGGAGGGGGGAGTTTAAGGAAGGGTAACCCTTTTTCTTTTATAATGCACATGTGCTTTGGATAGTATGTTGTATTTAAGGGATGGATGTACAAACAAATAAAACTCAACCTTTCGGTGTCAGGCCAAATAAAATAGAGGGCCTAGAATATCACCTTTCAACCGTAACTTTCAAATCTTGCTTTATTTACATAGATGTTTCTTATTTAGTTTTATAAGGGTCAATCGACTTGGTTTTAATTAAAAAATTAGATAGTGTGTGAGTTTTCTTTGCATTTGTTTATCTCGCCTTTCCAAGTTAATAAATCTGTGTGTCAAGGGTGCAGGGAAAAATTTCTATTTACTAGTAAAAGGGATTTCGTTATTAACCCTAAGGTGATGGAATTTGATGTACCCTTCTTATTAGATGGGTTGATTAGATGGGTGATGGTGTTTAATTTGTATTTGAAAACGGAGAAAATGCTTATCGAAATCCATACTTATTTTTCAGAAATTTGTTTCAACAAATTTGTTTCAACAAGTTGTACGGCAATAAAACACGTAAAGGTTCTCCTCATGTAAAATGTGTTAGGTAGGGTTACTCTGCATCTTATGAAGTACTAATTGTTTTATTAAATATAGTTCTTTATGTGAAGGGGCTTATGTAGGCTTGCACCGATTGGTCCAATGTCAAAATTGATGATAACTGGTGAACCGAGGTTGTAATTACTTTTAAAAATTGTACATCCAGGTAGATAAATAATGATAGGCAAGAAACAAATTTGATTTTCATAGTCAAAGAGCCATCTTTTAAGGAGAAAAAGTTTCAAAAAAGGCTTACAAAGATCGCATAATATTTGCTCTACAGGAATGTGAAGGCAAACTCCTCTATTGCTCTCGTTTGTTGATGCCCTTGAAAACAAGCGCACTATTATTTTATGAAAGTGCATTGTGATAGATTCAGTAATAACTTGTTAAAATAAATTGTAATGTCATCTAACTTAACAAGTGTAAATATAAACTTTGAGAAATATTAAAATATCCCTTTATGTAACATTCCATTTCTAATCACCCAGATTTAAGTGATTTGTGTTTTATCTTTTCTGCTTCTACTTTTTGTAATGATCTCAAAATCTGGATGACCAATAAAACTAGTACAAATAAACCAACTAATTGTGTTTCCCTAAGTTTCTAGGATTAGAGAAACTAGCACTTTACTGAAAACACAAAAGTCAGGCATAAAAAACAGAAATATTGATTTGGGAGTCAAAAGTGAGTATGTATCCTAACACCAGTACACTAATCTATAAGGCTTTTCATAGTCTTACACCAGTAACTTTCAGTATACAATTACAAATATCTTAAAAATTTAAGCGTTTTTTTGTTTTTTTTTTTTAATAACTGCAAAGTCATTGAACAGCATATAGAAATATTGGATTGATTTTTCAGGTGGCATATTGGTCTCTCCAGTTATAATGCCAGTAGTGATTAGTATACAATCTTAACTTGTAAGAAATATGCTTTAGTACGAAATGATGATCAAATGAGATATATTTAGAACTCTGGAAATCTGGTTTTTTCTCTCTATACAACAGTGAATTTCAAGCTATGGTACAAATTCTAAAGCTAGTTTGTAGTCCTCATTTATCATGACGGCTTTACTTTGAACTTGTCAACAAACTAATCACGACATGTCCTTTTCAGAACCAAAAAGAGAGACAAACATTGAACTGAGCCATTGTGCAGAAGTGATACCAAATTAATAGAAAAAAAAACTGAAAGTGGATTGTTGCTTTATCTTAAAAGAGATTGATCCTAAAAGGGATTGATAGTATTTTTATTCTATAAAAAAGTGTCTTCAATTTATTTGCTTTTACTGTGCCATAACTAAATAATATATAATATTTTGTGTTTTCAGTACAGCGTTAGTTTTCTATAATCTTTGAAACATAGAGAAACATAATTAGTTGGTTTATTTGTGCTAGTTTTATTAATATATATTAGATAGGCTGTGAAGTAATAATTTTTGTCAGTTTTAAGTTTCAACTTTATTCTTTACTTCCATAAAAAAACTTTTAAAATTTTCGTTTTTTAAAATTAATCTTTAATCATTTTTATTCAAATTTCATGTAAAAATAAAGATACCATGAAAATTTTAATTTACATGGAATTATTTATGTTCGTTTTAAGATTTAATGTCACTCCTTGGTTTCAGTTGAAAACTTCTTTTTAGTGTAATTTCTAATCCTCACTGATCTTAGAGAGATAAAACACATCTAAAAAATAGTGCAGACAACCTTTACAGCTATGAAAAATTTTCAGTCAATAATGTAATGTTCATTTTCCATACTTTACAAAACAATACATGTTTTTAGGAACGTTTGTTTTTCGATGAACAAAAAGCTGTTTTTACTCGGCCGACTTCGTCTGAAAAAGCCATAATGAAGACAGGGCTTTAACAATCACCTACTGACTAGCAGAAACTAGAAGGCTACTGTAACAAAAGAGAGCCGTTTAAGGGCTCATTTAAAAGATTATATTTATGCCTAATCGCTTTTTATAAATTTGGTCTATATTAATAGATATCAGTCTATATTTATAGCACCTTCCAATAATGCAAACTTTTCCCTATTTTTGCAAATGAAAAAGTGACTTTCTTAATGAAATGACCAAAAAAAGTTGTTTTTCAAAACCTAGGCATGAACAAAAAATAAGGGGGCAAGGACGTCCCTTTCCCTTAATTACCGCCATTAGAACTAGCACACAGGCTTCATCGCAGTGAAGTTTGAAGGTTCAATTCAAAACTGTAGGTCATTCAAGCTTAATTTTTGGCTGATATTTAGTTGAAAGGTTTTCAGTTTTAGTTAATTTGTTTTCGAAATATTATTTTGCTTTTAAAATGAACAGGTGATTTTGAAACTTGCTAAGAGGGCTCGGAGGGGGAGCATATGTGAGAGACTGTTATAAATCTTCAGTTAAGGGCTTTGGGCCATACTTATTGCAATGGTACCATTTTATTTTTTCAAACACTTCGACTTTAGAAGAGGCACCAAAAGTGCCATTTTTAGTGCTGTATGGCACTTATTGATGGTAAATTTGACAAAAGAAGAACGGAGATATGAGTAATAGATTTAAAATGAGCCTTTCCAGTATATACTTTAATAAATGGGTGCATCACATTTGCAAAAATAGTAGATTATCTGAAAAGTAATTATAAGAAGGAACAAACCAAGATTAAAAAAAAAAAAATTCAAGCAGGAATCAAAACGCATTATTATCTAATTTGAAGTCAAGCGCTGTACTAACGCAAGCACGCCTCTAATAAGCTAACTTAATAGTTTGGTGTTTTTAGGACTTTATTTGCGTAGCTTATAAAAAGGGCCTGGAGGAGGAACATATTGGAGGTGTTTTTGTAAGCCTCCAGTTAAGGATTTTGGATCATAATTATCACAATTATACCGTTTTATACTTTCAAGATTTTGAAAAAAAAAAAATGACGCCAGAGTATTTTTTTTAGTGCTGTTTCTCAGTTACGAATGGAGAATTGATAAAAAAAAAAAAAACATGTAAATATGAGCAAAAGTTTTCAAATAAGCCATTAAACATCACTCTAAGAAGTTCTGAGAGCCCAATAGCGACAACTTTTCCGCTTGAGACATGGTACTAAAAGTGCACTTTTTAGTGCAATTTGAAATTTGTAGATGTTGCAATTTATAGGAAGAACGTAAATATGAGCAATATGTAATATATATGTTACAAAAATTCTGTCTTCGATATTCTGGTAGGCTGCTAGCACCACCACTTTAGAAATGGCAAAAAAAGTACGAATTTATAAAAACCATGTATATGTAAGAAATAACTTTTGAATGAGCTGTAGAGCATTTCTCTATGATGCTTTGGTAACCCGCTAGGCCTGGAAAAATAAAGAAGCGGGAGACAGATCAGTGCTACCGATCCAAAAAAGCAATTTTTTTTGTTGTTCAAGGAGGGGGCTGTAATTTCCTTAAATGAAGTTTTTGACTATGCTGATTCCATTGGTACGCTTTTCATTTTGATCTCGTGCCATTTTTGAGGGGCTTCAGGCTTGAAATCACCTGAAAAATTTTTGAATCACCTGAAAGAATAGTTACCATTACTGAATCAGTGTCAGATGGCAATTTTTTTCACTACGCAGTTTTCTTTCAAAACTCGTTTTTTAATTTTTAGTTACTATGGACTGTGGTTCGCTCTTTACTAGGTTGCAGCTACCACTTCAACCATGATATCGTAAACTTGGACTATACCCGTTGTAAGAATTTTCCTTTGCTTAGTTAAGAAAGATCCCTTCTCTCAATCTATCAATATATTATTATCATTTGTATGCTCAATTGAAACGAAAATCTACCAATAACGGGTACAATTTGCTAAGACAGTACAAAATGAAAAACCCACAAAAATTATAATAAAAGTGAAAATATTTCAGATTCACATCTGTAAGCCTTTACGATAGTCGAAAAAAATATAAAAAATAAAATAAAATAGACAAAATAAGAAAACAGATAGTTCTTAAATTAGAATAATAATCTATTTTGTTTGTTCAGTCTTCAGAGAATAATTGGTAAGCCTTATAAAACTGAATTGATTTAGTCCAAACCAATAAAGAAACCTCTCTTGGGCATTAGTACTGGTTGACCCCCATCCATTAACATTGTTAACTTTCTTTGTCTAAGCGGTTACATTAGGAGCCCTTGTCACCTGAAAAGGTTGATAAACCAAGGAGATAACCTATTTTCAGCTTCACCTTAGACAGTGAAAGTTCTTGCAGCAGTTACTAGCATTTAGCTCTAGGTGCTACTACTCCATGATGTAAATAAGACCAAAGGTTTTGACTTCCCCGAAAGCCCCGGTTATTGCCTGACCGTTTTAATAGTCCCTTTTATACAGGCATTGGAAGTACATGGGAGCAAAAAAACACGAAAATGAAAGTCATGTAAACGGTACTCAAAATAAATAGGTTCCTAGAAATAGGTGAACACTTTTTTTGCTTGGATAATGTGCTATAATTCCATCAATAGATGTTTCTTTGGTTTTCACTTGCTTATCAATTCGGAGAATATTTTAAGCTTTTTGTCTTTTCCTGAAACACCTTTAGCGCCGTGGTTCCATTGTAATTTTAAAACAATTTCATTCAAGTATATAGGCATGGTAATGCTAATGTCATTTTTTGCCTTTTTTTATCATTAATATCAGGTCGACAATACTTTAAATTAGGCATTTAATAAAAATGAAATGAAACAACGAAATGAAGCCTATCTGTATTTTTCTGTTCCTTTTGCTTGAATAATTTGAACACTTTGCTTTTGTCGGCTTTGGCTTTGTTGTCGATCAGTCTACACAGTGAGTGGCATATAAAGGCTTTCAGGTCTATTTTCTTACATTGTGAAGGTGTTGATACTTAAACATAGCTAAAACTCAAATATTGATCGTTCATTCACTATCTAAGTTTGTACATGCAGTGATCGAGATATCTTTGCAGTTCGTGAAGGAATCTGAAGTGCTATATTTCCTTTCATGGCAATAGTGAACTGAATCTCGTTGACTTTATTTGTGTCAAGTGTGCCCAGCTAACACCGAAAAACTAATTTTCTTACCACAGTGGATTCATTTTACAATTCTTTACAGGTCCTGGACTTAATATCACAAATATTGTTTGACCTTGATATTTACTTGGAGACGACTTTGGCTCTAAAATAGCATTGGAATTTTCCAAGGTCTTACCGTAAATTCTGCAGCCGATTCCTCTTGTAATAATCTAGTAAACTCCCTGAAATTGATCGAATTCAGGTAAATTTGAAAAGCTGTGACCGTTAGGGAATCGTTACACTAATAAATATTTACCGAGCCTTTGTCTGGAAACCATTTGGATTGGATTTGCTGGGTTTTTTTTTAAACAGTAAAATGCAGGAATACCCAAATGTTATAATAGTGTGGTTGCTCAAGGGCAAGAGTGTATATAGGAGTGGATTCCGCAACGGAACACCAAGGGGAATCCTGATTAAAACAAAAAATAAAACAACGTGTGAACTTTAACGATAAATATACAGAATTGATGAAAAATCACTAAACATACCAAAAGATTAGATCTATTTTGGACTGGTTCTTCCTGATTTCACAGGGAATTGTCCTAGGGAAGATTATATTTAACTGATGCAGAATGAGGGTTTAGCTCTCTTCTGTATTTTTACTAATATTATTTTAGGGTTTTCTTTTAGGTCTTGTCGGTTGTAAAAGAAGTTGGTACTTGTGGGAAGAGAGAACATAAATTCAGTTGAATGTTCACCATCATTGGCGGTTCTTCTTTTTGTAACATGGGTCACAGCTAGCCCTTGGATGAATCTTGGTTCTTCGTGTCTCAATAGAAGCTAGTTAATCAAATACGGGAAGTCAATATATTCATTTAAAGTGTGTTTTTGAGTAAATTAAGTATGATTATTGCAGGGTTTACAACAATGTTTTTAAGCTCGCTTCGAAGTTTAAAACTCAAGGCTGAAGCTCTGGCCACAATGCTTTCTTTTCATGCCCTTGCTAATAATTTGAAAACTAAACGAAGGTGACCTGTCAAAAGTCAATTTCTCATTAGAACTCTTATTAGAATGTTATAGAAAATCTGGATTTTTTGTGAGTAAGAAATTAAAAAATTGTCAGATTTAACTAACTATCTGATAGACTTCTAGATCATAGCTTCACTAGTGGTAATTCGTCCAATTTCTTTTTCCTTTGTGGAGCTGGCTCCCCCGTAAGATATGCAGCGATGAATGAACTTGAGGTAAGTTACTTTATGTCTTGATAAACTTCATTTGAACTAAATATACAATCAAAGGCGTGATATGACTAGGCATAAGCTGTAGCTTTGAAAAAATTATTAAAAAGGTGAAACATTTGGCTGTCACTTTTTTTCATTTTATGCTTAATTCTTGATTATGAGTGATTACCATTTAGTATTCAAAACCATCTGTTTAAACATAAATATAACAAAATGGCTGACCTCGATTTTTGTCGGAAGGTTAAGGATAAAGTGGTAATAAAAAGAATCCATATTTCACGGTCATGAATTTTTATTTTAAGTTTTGCTTCACGGATATTGCACATGTTTGTTTAATTCGGAGACATTGATCCTATGGTTTTAACGAGAAAAAAAGCTCACTTTTCATTTAAACTATTAATCTATGTTTATAAAAAAAGTGGAAAATAGGTGTCAAGTCTTCAATGCATTTCTGCCAAATGAAATAAGCCACGTCTTCTGTAGAGCATAAAACACTACTGTGTTTAAAAAAAAAAAAAATCTGGCTCAACAAGTAGGCCTAAGCATTTAAAATAGGAAAACTGTTCTGGATTTTTTTTATATATATTCTTGTGGTTTGAATTTACAAATATAACCAAATATATTACCATTAGTAGGCTATGTCAAAACTTTTAATCTCTTTTTGGGAAGACAAAAAATCTACTCTCACCTCCCGCTCAATTTTAAACCAGGTTTAAATTTTATTGCTGGAAACATTTGAATGTAAAAGATTCGTATTTATTCTAGTAACATGTTTAATGAATAAATTTTTGTCACGATTGCAGCAAAGAAAGGAAAAAAACGCAAATGAGTGTGGAGGCTGTACATTGAGCAAGGTGCCGGAAAAATTGGTCCTTCGCGAAGTTATATCAAAGTGTGTGATAGACTACGGGCAGTTTGGGTTTCGAAAGCATCTCAGCTATGCTTTCGCCCATAGACTTCTAAAGCGTATTCTTGCCAAGGTTGATTCACTTGATTTATCCGTACATATATGAAGTGTTGACATTTCCGCTGCATTTGATTCAGTAATCCAGTCTGCTGTGTTCCAGACCTTGCTAGATGCCGGTGTGAACGCCCATATAGTAGCTATGTTATCATTTTGGTACTCTAATAGCTATATAAGAGGGAAACTTGGGCTTGAAAAACTCAGTGAGCCAGTTAAACTAAAGAGAGGACTTCGACAAGGTTCCGTCTTAAGTCCGATATTATTTAGCACGTTGACTTTTAAGGTTACAAAGCAAATTTCTGGCGGGCCAAGATTCGATACTTGTGATTTGAGTTTAATAAGTTATGCTGATGATTTACTTATGTTGAGTTTCTCATTGAGTGTACTGCTGGATAATTTAGATGAGCTTGTTTCTGGTTATAGCGCTATTGGTCTACAAGTTAATGGCTAGCCTGCGAGTGAGCTATGCTAAACTAGCCCCGCTGAAGTATTCTTACAATCGGCAAATTTTGGCGAGTATGTACAGAGCAGTGGCATTACCACAACACCTTTACCTTTCCCCGCTTTGGGAATGGTTCACAGAAACAGAAAGACTAAAAGTTAGGTCAGCGTTTTGTAGATATTCAAAGTTTTTTATACAGATACCGCTATTCGAGAAAAACTCATTTCTTTTGAATAAGTATCAAATTTCAGATACCCGTGAAGCTGTGGCAGAACAGGAAACTAATGCTAGAAAATGTGCCCTTGAGCATATCTATCTATCAATCTATCTATCAATTTATCTATCCATCTATATAAGAGGACTGTACAGAAAGTAGAAAAAGTATTAAAATATGAATTTAGGAGGTGTGAAATGCAGGCCTTCGATGAAAATGCCAGATGGGGAAGATGAAGTCAGGCGCCATAATATACCGTCTATGTCACACAACATAAAAGGCATAGACGGCATGTTAATAAATTGAGAGGAAAATAGTCAGTCTGAACTTCACTGTAAGAAAAAATTATCTAAGAAAATGTAAAAAAAAATCGGCAAATTCAATAATAAGGACCTTACTGGGATTCCCTGATCATTATTGATTTTCCAATTTATTAAAAAACAAAAATGTTGAAAACCCACACCCGAACTGGATTTTCAATTTGTCCACAAAACAAACTATTCGTATTTAAGACCCTTATTGGATTTCCATCCTGTTTGTTGGATTTCTTGTTCTTTTACTGGGTTTCTACAACTATGGTTGTTCAACTTCCTAGGTCTACTGTCTAATATTTAGTTCTCATGATTTAGTTTCCCTTTCTTGTTTCTGAAGCATCAATAAATACCAACAAAACCTCATTTATTTTACAAGTACAGAAAATTACACACACATTTTTTTACCTGATAATGGACACCTCTAAACAGCTGTACTTACTCATGGTGGAATTCAAACATACAAATAAACAAACATACTTTAATTTTTTTCATTTTTTAGTTTTTTTATTTTTTAGTTTTGTAGCTTTTTTAGTGTTTTTAGCTTTTTTTCCTTTTATTTTTTTTCCTTTTTTATTTTTTTTCTTTGTTTTAGTTTTTTTTTTCTTTTTAGGTTTTTCTTTTTTTAAGACGTCATATGCAAACCCTAAAACATACAAAAAAACAAACATGCTTTAATTTTTTCTTTTTTAATCTTTTTCAAAGTTTTTCAATTTGTCAATGTTCATTCTAACATTGACGCTTGGAAAAATCTTTACGTGCCAAGCATGCTAAAGGTCAACAATTTATAATAAATCTTAAAATTTTGGGTATCTGTTTTAAGGTTTTCGAATTACTTTAATCTATTGTCAAAATATATTGAAATATTTGTGCAATTCCCAGTTATATATATATATATATATATATATATATATATATATATATATATATATATATATATATATATATATATATATATATAGATATGTTTTCTCTTCTTTTTTAATTTTTTCTTTTTTAGTTTTTCCTGTCTTATGGTTTTTTAGCCTTTTTTAGTATTTTTTTTAGCTTTTTTTTCTTTTTAGTTTTTTGCCTTTTTTATTTATTTATTTTATTTTTTTTTAGGGTTTTCTTTTTTTTCTTTTTTTTCTTTTTTTGTTTTTTTAGTTTTTTTTAGTTTTTTACCTTTTTTCTTTTTTCAGTTTTCATTTTCTTCTTTATATTTCAGACGTCATATGCAAACCCTCAGCACAAAAATACATACAACTTATTTGTATATATATATATATATATATATATATATATAGAAGATTGTGTAACAGACATACAAGTTATATATAGAGGATAGTGTAACAGACATACAACTTATTTATATATGTATAGATTTTCTATAAGTATTATCCTGGAAATTAGGAAAAGATACAGCATTTTAATCTCATCTCGTCAAAAAGACACTTCCATAATCTACGCAGACCTACAATTACTTTATCACCTAGATGTTTACTTTCAGGGATAAAATAATTTCATTTTTGCGTACTATTTAGTAAACAGAAACGTTTACCAAAGGTAACTATTTGGTAAGCAGATATTATTTAGGTTTGGAATATTAATTTTAAAAAATGAAAGTGGCAACAACTACGACATTTTTCATCGAAAGTACATTGTTTCTGTTTTTTTTTTTTCCCTGAAGCTAGCTGTGCACTGGAACATCATAACCAGCTGTTTAATGGCTCACTTTAAAAGAAATTGCTATATCTTTCACTTTTGTAATTAAAAAAACAAGTTTTCATATTAGTCTAATTTTCTGCGAAAAACCGCATTTTCGTATACAAATCGAAGACTGAGTGTCTCAATTGCATTATTTTTCAGGGGCTTAATACCTGCGACAAGGATCACGTATTTGAAAAACTCTAAGTCCTTATTGAAATAAAAGTATTGTACATCTTGATAACCCCTCAAATTTGAACTACATTTCACATCTCTCTCCACCTCCCACCTCTTAAAAGAAAATTCTTTTAAATTTTGTTACATTAGTACCTAAACTCTTGATAAATAAAATTATTGATCCACTTCCCTTTTCAATATAGCTATCTACTTTATTAAAAATACTCTCTACCTATCCTAAAATACGCCCCCAATACTATGTAAATCCGGATAAAGTGTCTGCATTTCGGTTTGTATATAATGTGGTTACGCCTCTCCGGACTTTTATCTAAGTAAAAAAAAAATAATACGAAACCGAGGATTTAATGCTGTCCCTCCCTCCTGCCTCCCTAATTTGTCTTTCAAGAAGGGTTCAAACTTTACCTATATACGGGTGCAATATGTCAATAGGACCCGAATAGATACTGCCAGCTGTGAGGATGTCGAAGGGGCTGCCAAACTGACATTGCGCAAGGCAGAATTACAGTGATAAAATTCAAGTAAGACAGGGTTTGAACCAGCTCCACTTTGTCCTACTCCTCCTCCTTACGGACCCTGTGAGTGCTGTGTGTGTTTTGGGGGATATCACCCCAGGGTCTGCTTGTACTTTCCCAGGTTTGTTCGGTAATAGCTCATAATCCACCCATTCATTGTTTTCGACAAGCCCGAGAACAGCTATGAAAGTATCAATAGCTACGCTCTTCGGATTCACCCCCTCACAAAATAAATTTACCATCTCCCATCCACCTTTCTCTATTAGCAATTCAGTATCATCGAAAAGATTGTAGGCTCCTTGAATTAGTAATAATGTAGCTAGGTGAAACCTGAAAAACAATAGCAACTTATTTCTCCTTTAAAATGACCTGGTTGTAACAAGCAAAAGAATATATTAGCCTGAAAAAGAATATATTATTAGTCTTTAAAAATAATATAGTATTAGCCTGAAAACAAAAGCTACCGCTCTATTTTTGAAGTTCAAACCCCCTCTGAGAACTATCCACATATTAGCCTGAAAAGAAAAACCAAAAACCAAATACCTTTATTTTGAGACTCAAATGTCCCTCCAAGCGGTACCGAGCAAGGTCAAACACAGTGCTGTTTTATTAGACTGAAATAAAAACCTATACCGCCAGCTTCGAGGAGGATCCCAGAGGTACTGAATAGGGAATATAATAGTTCCCACTTATTAGACCAAACACAAAACCAATAGCTTTATATTGGGGGCCAAGGAAGACCCCTTACATCCTCCCAAAATCATCAAATTTTTTCTGTTATTAAGCTGAAAAAGAAACCTATACCTCAATTTTTGAGAGTTAAGGCCCCCCTACCAGAGGCACCGAACAAGATACATAACAGTTCCCTTGTATTTGCCAGAAAGCAAAATCTATAACTCTATTTTTGAGGGCCAGGGAGGCCCCTTCCCAGCATCACCAAACGAGGTTTCCCACTCCTTTGAAATTTCGTTATGAGTCTTAAATAATTGGATTTACAGGAGTAATAGCCATTTTTGGAGTGGTGTTTGTATCTCCCGCAAAGAAATCAGCCACTTACTGGTTAATCATTCCATATCATTTTCAAGAACCAGAAAAAGAATAGCAATTTATTTCCCCCTTGAAAAACTTATGATTTCATCCTGTAAAAAAGAATACCATAAGTCAGAAAGATAATATCATTATTAAGACTCAGGGGGCTCTCATCCTCGAGTTGACGAAAATATTTGTTTTGAAATCGTATAGTTAACTGCTAAAAGCTCATTTTCAGGATGGACAATACCCGTAAACCCCCTCTTAGAGGCAGTAAACAAGAGCTCTTGCGATATCCTACTACCCTGACTAATTTATTGTCTGACTAACATGGGGCTGGAGAAGCAAATCATTGCACACCGTTGGTTTTATTTTGGGGGGAACCTCTAGGTATGAATTCTCCAGAAATAGGAACTGTTTCTGTTTTCTAAATAACTTGAGCCTAATTTTAAAATGCCCCCCCCCCTGTTAAATTCAACTACAATAGCCTACACAGAGCCACCCAGCGCTTGGATCATTACTCCTCTTTTAATAAATAAGACATTTTTAGTCAAACAGTTCCTGGTAACGAACTGTAGTAAGGAGCGACCCGGCTCAATAGTATACGAAACTCTAAAAAACAAAATTTTGATGCTAAAAGATACATAAAAAGAATCGAATTTTTATGCTGTTTCTAAATACATAAATTTCATCAAATTTAGTCTTTGTCATCAAATGTTACGAGCCTGAGAAAATTTGCCTTATTTTGTAAAATAGGGGAAAACACCCCCTAAAAGTAATAGAATCTTAACGAAAATCACACCATCACATTTGGCGTATAGGGGAACCCTATGGAAAAAATTTCAATCTCCTATCTACAAAAATGTGGAATTTCGTAATTTTTTGCCAGAAGACAAATCACGGGTGTGTGTTTATTTGTTTTTTTTTTCTTTCCCCAGGGGTCATTGTATCGACAAAGTGGTCCTAGAATGTCGCAAGAGAGATTATTTTACGGAAATTAAAAGTTCTAGTTCCCTTTTTAAGTGACCAAAAACTTGGAGAGCACCTAGGCCCACTCCCACGCTCATTTTTCCCAAAGTCAACGGATCAAAATTTTGAGATAGCCATTTTTTTCCGCATAGTCGAAAACCATAATAAATATGTCCTTGGGAATGACTTACTCTCCACAATCCCTGGGGGAGGCGCTGCAAGTTACAAACTTTGACCAGGGTTCACATATGGTATTGGTTATTGGGAAGTGTACAGATGTTTTCAGGGAGATTTTTTTTGTTTGGGGATGGGGCTGAGGGGAGGGGGCTATGTGGGAGGATCTTTCCTTGGAGAAATATGTCATGGGGGAAGAAAAATTCAATGAAAAGGGCGCAGGGTTTTCGAGCATTACTATAAAAAACAATGAAAAAATAAATATAAAAATGTTTTTTTCAATTGAAAGTAAGGAGTACCATTAAAACTTAAAACGAACAGAGATTATTACGTATATAAGGGGTTCTAAAAATACTTTAGCATAAAGACTGAGATATTTAGGAGGAGATAAATACCTCGCTATTTATGCTAAAGTATTTTTAGTAATTTCAACTATTCATTCTACGGCCTTTCTGATTTAGGGGTCATTCTTAAGGAATTGGGACAAAACTTACGATTTAGTGTAAAGAGTGAGGTATTAACGAGGGCACAAAACCCCTCGTATATATTTTTATATATAAAAATAAGTTGTCTGTCTGTGGATCTGTCAGGTGACGGCATGTTTGGGTGTTGACTGACGTCATGTTTATTGATTGACGAAATTACACACCGGGACATCGGGACACAAATGACGACCGGGACACTCAAAGAGAAAGCGACCGGGACACAAGGAATGTTCGATTAGCAATCACCATCAACAAAGCACCGGGACACAAATGACGACCGGGACACAGGGAATATAAATGACAACCAGGACACTCAAAGAGAAATTACAGACCGGGACACCGGAACACAAATGACGACCGAGACAAAAATGACAACCGGGACACCGCGACACAGGGAATATAAATGACGACCGCGACACTCAAAGAAAAATTACAGACTGGGACACCGGGACACAAATGACGACCGGTACACAGGGAAACAACAACAACGGGGACGTCGGGGGGCACAGGGGGATATATAAATGACGACAGGGACACAGGGAATGTTCGATTCGCAATCACCATCAACAAAGCTCAAGGGCAATCATAAGAATAATGAGGTATAGATCTGAACTCAGATTGTTTTTCCCATGGACAATTATATGTTGCATGTTCAAGAGTCGGTAAACCTGATAATCTATTTATATGCACAGACAATGGGACAGCCAAGAATGTTGTACATTCGCAAGTTTTACGTAGTTAAAAATATATATATATATATACATATATATATATATATATATATATATATATATATATATATATATATATATATATATATATATATATATACTAGCTGTTGGGGTGGCGCTTCGCGCCACCCCAACACCTAGTTGGTGGGGGCGCTTCGCGCCCCCCCCAAGCCCCCCCGCGCGCGTAAGTCGTTACGCGCCATAATAGTTACGCGCCATTGTAGTTGTGTCCCTATGTCCCACCTGTGAATATAGATATATATATATATATATATGGTTTTTAGATTTTTTAGATTTTTTAGTTTTTTTATTAGTTTTTAGTTTTTTTTTCTTTTTAGTTTTTTTGTAGTTTTTACCTTCTTTTTAGTTTTGTTAATTTTTTTTTTTACTTGTGTCCTGGTCGTCATTTATACTCCCTGTGTCCCGGTGCTTTGTTGATTGCTAATCGAACATTCCTTTTGTCCTGGTCGCTTTCTCTTTGAGTGTCGTCATTTATTTTTTTCTTTTTTAGTTCTTTTAGTTTTTACCTTTTTTAGTTTATTTTTAGTTTTTAGTTTTTTTAGTTTTTTACCTTTTTTTAGTTTTTTTAGTTTTTTTAGTTTTTAAGCTTTTTTATTTTTTTATTAGTTTTTAGTTTTTTTGTAGTTTTTGCCTTTTTTTTAGTTTTTTTAGTTTTTTAGCTTTTTTATTAGTTTTTAGTTTTTTTTGTAGTTTTTGCCTTTTTTTAGTTTTTTTAGTTTTTTAGCTTTTTTATTTTTTTTATTAGTTTTTAGTTTTTTTTGTAGTTTTTGCCTTTTTTTAGTTTTTTCAGTTTTGACGTCACCTGATCCAGTTTTTTCAGGTGACGTCACCTGATCCACGATCCACAGATCCACAGACAACTTATTTTTATATATATAGATAGTTTTTTTTTTTTTACTTATGTCCTGGTCGTCATTTATACTCCCTGTGTCCCGGTGCTTTGTTGATTGCTAATCGAACATTCCTTTTGTCCTGGTCGCTTTCTCTTTGAGTGTCGTCATTTATTAGTTTTTTCCTTTTTTTTAGTTTTTTATTGGTTTTAACCTTTATTTTAGCTTATTTTTCAGTTTTTTCCTTTTTTTTAGTTTTTTTTTATTTTTTATTTTTTTTAGTTTTTTACCTTTTTTTAGTTTTTTTAGTTTTTTTAGTTTTTTAGCTTTTTTACTTTTTTTATTAGTTTTTAGTTTTTTTTTGTAGTTTTTGCCTTTTTTTAGTTTTTTCAGTTTTTTTTTAGTTTTTTATTGGTTTTTACCTTTATATTTTTTTTAGTTTTTTAGCTTTTTTATTTTTTTTATTAGTTTTTAGTTTTTTTTGTAGTTTTTGCCTTTTTTTAGTTTTTTCAGTTTTGACGTCACCTAATCCAGTTTTTTCAGGTGACGTCACCTGACACATCCATCCACACATCCACAGACAGACAGACAACTTATTTTTATATATATAGAAGATATATATATATATATATATATATATATATATATATATATATATATATATATATATATATATATATATATATATATATATATATATATATATATATATATCTATATTCACAGGTGGGACACAGGGACACTACTACAATGGCGCGTAACTAATATGGCGCGTAACGACTTGCGCGCGCGGGGGGGCTTGGGGGGTTGCGAAGCGCCCCCACCAACTAGGTGTTGGGGTGGTGCGAAGCGCCACCCCAACTGCTAGTACATAATAAAAATATAAGAATATAAAAGTTTGTTACATAAGTTAATTAATACATCTAGTGCCATTTGAAATTAAAAATCAGTATTTAAAATAGAATCAATTTCATAAGAACAACTGCATTTTTTTCTATAGCGCTGTAGTACAAAATGTTATTTACATCTCTTTGTACATGAACATCAAAATAGTGTTTTTTAACTTAATTCAAAGCATGAAGATATAGTTATGTAAAATGTACTTTTTTTTGTTTTAAAATGTTGTTTTGTTTGTTTTAGCTTTCAGTTCAGAATTGCTAAGGTTATTATATAAACTGCAAAATTATTTGTGGTGCCTGAGCAGCTATTTTAATTTTGAAATTGAGACTAGAGAAATACCTAAAACATTTTAAATCAGTTTTTTCAATGAACTCGTTCGGTCACTCGACTTATTTAGTACGGCCTAAAATTATTATCTAAAAATGAAAATTTTTGTTATGTTTTTTATACTTTTATGTTATAAAATAGCGTTTGCAAAGGACAAAAGAGCGATTGAGTTTTGTATAACAAATATTCCAAATGAATTAGTTTGTAATGAACGGAATGAAGACTGTGTCTGTTTTAAATATTATGACAAGAAACTTGGGTTTAATGACGCACAAAAAAAATGTAAAGAATTGTACCCAACCTCTTCACTCCCTATAATTCATGATCGTCGACGTCAGGCTCATCTAGAAACTTTTTTGAATACAAAGGGACTATTAAAAACATGGATAGGTATGAGAAGAGGAGATGAACACTATGAAACATCATCGCGTAGCAATTATGGGAACAATCCATTAAAATGGCTAGATGGATCAGATAACGCTATAAGTGATCGTGACCGCTGGAACAGTAAACATCCTATAGAAGTTTTAAGAAACACGATTGTGCTACAATTGAGAGGAAGCCCAAAGAAAATGTTTTTAAGTGGTACACTGGGAATTGTAAAGGTATACAAGAGTACAATAATGATAAAAGAGAGTATGGATTTGTCTGTGAAATACAAATTAAAACAAACGAGAAAGAGTATAATAGAGAGAAAGATAACAAGAAAATGAGAGATGAACTAAAGAAGAACCAAGAGGAACAAAATAAGATAGAAGGAGATATAAAGAAATTAAAAGGTCGGCAAGACTGTGACAACAGCAAATATCAGACAAAAATAAATTGCATCGGAAATTTTAAAAGAAAATGTATCTGCCGGACAAACATGGTAAAACTTAAAAATAAGGCTAAGGGAATATGCGACAGTTTTGGTGGTAAAATTGTAAAATTAAATCCGAATGAGTACTGTCAAACGAATATCACAGATAAAATAGATCATTTGGATTTTAAAGCACTAAAAAAATGTTCAAACAGAAAGATACAGCACTTTTACAAATGTGCTGGTATCAAAGGAGGAAAATGTCAATGCTGGACAGCTTTCCTGCAGCCACTAGACTGGCAAGGTGCTTCAACAAAATGCAAAGACGTAGATGGTAGTCTTGTTCAAGGACCTTCAATTGAGCTAGAAAGATTTTTGGAACATTTAGAAAAAGAAAAGAGCATAGATATTGAAACAGATAAAAAATTCATCATCAAAGATAAAAATTATATAGATGTAAACTGGTCAGCTGAAAGTAGAAAGAGAGCCAATATTGAAACTAGCGAAAAGATAGAGACGGGGTCTTTTATATGTGTTACAAACATAAGTGATAATACCCTAAATCCTATTGATTTTGAAAATTTAAAATTATGTAAAGATAAAAGAATCCAGAAATCATATGAATGCATTGGAAATCCTAGAGAAAATTGTAAATGCATGACTTTTTTTCAGGGGCCCCTTGAAAAAAAGGAGGCTATTCAACAGTGTCAAGAAATGGGTGGTAATCTAGTTAATAGCGGTTTTAAAGAGCAATTAGAGGAATCGTATCTAGACTGCTGGAAGAACAACAGTGGGGAAAAATTCAAAGAAAACAAACATCTCATCTTCGGAGATGATCAATATGCTGAAATAGACTGGTCAAGAAATACACAACCCCAGGTGATTGTTAAAAGTACGAACAATGAAACAAAAGGGTCATTTATATGTTCTACAGAAATAAGAGATGAATATTCACAAGTCGACTTTAAAGAGCTGAAAAAATGCTTCAATAAAAAAATACAAAAATCATATGAATGCATCGGAAATCCGAGAGAAAATTGTAAATGCATGACTTTTTTACAGGGGCCCCTTGAAAAAAAGGAGGCTATTCAACACTGTCAAGAAATGGATGGTAATCTAGTTGATATCGGTTTTAAACAAAAATTAGAGGAATCGTATCTAGATTATTGGAAGAACAACAGTGGGGAAAAATTCAAAGAAAACACAGATCTCATCTTCAAAAATGACGAATATGCTGAAATTAACTGGTCAAACCCTAAAACGCCCCAGGTCGACATTAAAAGCATAAACAAAAAAATGAAAGGGTCATTTATATGTTCTACAGAAATAAAAGATGATTTATCACACGTTGACTTAACAGAACTGAAAAAATGTTCTAACAGCAAGATACAGCACTTTTACAAATGTGCCGGTATCAAAGGAGGAAAATGTCAATGCTGGACAGCTTTCTTGAAGCCACTAAACTGGGAAGATGCTTCAAAAGAATGCGATGAAGTAGAAGGTAGTCTTGTTCAAGGACCTTCAATTGAATTAGAAAGATTTTTGGAACATTTAGAAAGAGAAAAGAGCATAGATATTGAAACAGATAAAAATTATATTGACGTAAAATGGTCAGCTGAAAGTACAAAGAGAGCCAATATTGAAACTAGCAAAAAGATAGAGGAAGGGTCTTTTATATGTGTTACAAACATAAGTGATAATCCCCTAAATCCTATTGATTTTGAAAATTTAAAATTATGTAAAGATAAAAGAATCCAGAAATCATATGAATGCATTGGAAATCCTAGAGAAAATTGTAAATGCATGACTTTTTTTCAGGGGCCCCTTGAAAAAAAGGAGGCTATTCAACAGTGTCAAGAAATGGGTGGTAATCTGGTTGATATCGGTTTTAAACAAAAATTAGAGGAATCGTATCTAGACTACTGGAAGAACAACAGTGGGGAAAAATTCAAAGAAAACAAACATCTCATCTTCGGAGATGATCAATATGCTGAAATAGACTGGTCAAGAAATACACAACCCCAGGTGATTGTTAAAAGTACGAACAATGAAACAAAAGGGTCATTTATATGTTCTACAGAAATAAGAGATGAATATTCACAAGTCGACTTTAAAGAGCTGAAAAAATGCTTCAATAAAAAAATACAAAAATCATATGAATGCATCGGAAATCCTAGAGAAAATTGTAAATGCATGACTTTTTTTCAGGGGCCCCTTGAAAAAAAGGAGGCTATTCAACAGTGTCAAGAAATGGATGGTAATCTAGTTGATATCGGTTTTAAACAAAAATTAGAGGAATCGTATCTAGATTATTGGAAGAACAACAGTGGGGAAAAATTCAAAGAAAACACAGATCTCATCTTCAAAAATGACGAATATGCTGAAATTAACTGGTCAAACCCTAAAACGCCCCAGGTCGACATTAAAAGCATAAACAAAAAAATGAAAGGGTCATTTATATGTTCTACAGAAATAAAAGATGATTTATCACACGTTGACTTAACAGAACTGAAAAAATGTTCTATCAGCAAGATACAGCACTTTTACAAATGTGCCGGTATCAAAGGAGGAAAATGTCAATGCTGGACAGCTTTCTTGAAGCCACTAAACTGGGAAGATGCTTCAAAAGAATGCAATGAAGTAGAAGGTAGTCTTGTTCAAGGACCTTCAATTGAATTAGAAAGATTTTTGGAACATTTAGAAAGAGAAAAGAGCATAGATATTGAAACAGATAAAAATTATATTGACGTAAAATGGTCAGCTGAAAGTACAAAGAGAGCCAATATTGAAACTAGCAAAAAGATAGAGGAAAGGTCTTTTATATGTGTTACAAACATAAGTGATAATCCCCTAAATCCTATTGATTTTGAAAATTTAAAATTATGTAAAGATAAAAGAATCCAGAAATCATATGAATGCATTGGAAATCCTAGAGAAAATTGTAAATGCATGACTTTTTTTCAGGGGCCCCTTGAAAAAAAGGAGGCTATTCAACAGTGTCAAGAAATGGGTGGTAATCTGGTTGATATCGGTTTTAAACAAAAATTAGAGGAATCGTATCTAGACTACTGGAAGAACAACAGTGGGGAAAAATTCAAAGAAAACAAACATCTCATCTTCGGAGATGATCAATATGCTGAAATAGACTGGTCAAGAAATACACAACCCCAGGTGATTGTTAAAAGTACGAACAATGAAACAAAAGGGTCATTTATATGTTCTACAGAAATAAGAGATGAATATTCATAAGTCGACTTTAAAGAACTGAAGAAATGCTTCAATACAAAAATACAAAAATCATATGAATGCATCGGAAATCCTAGAGAAAATTGTAAATGCATGACTTTTTTTCAGGGGCCCCTTGAAAAAAAGGAGGCTATTCAACAGTGTCAAGAAATGGATGGTAATCTAGTTGATATCGGTTTTAAACAAAAATTAGAGGAATCGTATCTAGATTATTGGAAGAACAACAGTGGGGAAAAATTCAAAGAAAACACAGATCTAATCTTCAAAAATGACGAATATGCTGAAATTAACTGGTCAAACCCTGAAACGCCCCAGGTCGACATTAAAAGCATAAACAAAAAAATGATAGGGTCATTTATATGCTCTACAGAAATAAGAGATGGTTTATCAAACGTTGACTCTGAAAACCTTCAAAACTGTGAAATAACAAAAATCCAGAAACTGTATAATTGTGGCTCTAGCAGTACAGGAATTTGCCAATGCCTTACAGTTTTTCTTGGACCATTAGATTCTGTCAGCGCTTCAAAAGAATGCTCAAAGGCAGGTGGCAATCTATTAGAAGGTAATTCTAATGAAATTGAACTTTTTTTGCACCATCTAAATTTAAATAATGGTGATGCTTTAAAAATAAACACCCGGTTTATTGTCGGAAATGATAGCATTGCATATATTAACTGGCAGAATGACTTGGGAGCTAAAACAACTATCTTAAACAGTTTAGAAACAAAAGTCAAACTGATGCCGTTTTTCTGTAAAATTTTACCTGACAAATCAAAAAAAGAACGTATTAATCAAGATATTTCAAAAATAGCACACATTGCGATTGATACACTATCAGATGAAAATCGAAAATATAGGCTAAAATTATTTTTAGATGATTTTGATAACTATCAAAGATCAGAACCCTGGATAAAGAAATTCCGCTTTTCCAGAAACAGAAATCAAAAATACAGGCCCAATGTATTTCTACATGCATTAGAGAACTATCAAAGATTAGAAGGGCGCCATTATTTCCCTCGATATCTCAGGATAAAAAGAGAATTTTATAATCAGTCAGTTCAGGAATATTTTAACAAGTTATACCAAAAAATATTTTTTTCAAATCAACTAAAAGCGATCCAAGGTATAATACAAGATACTCAGGATAAAATTAAGAAAGAGGAAATCAGGTCGTATATGGTTTGTCTGACAGAGTACAAATTTAAAACGTCTAGAAAGAACCAAATGGCTTATATGTTTGTAACGATCCAGTTTGTGCTCCTGACATTTTCAATGATATTTGGGGGACTATGTTTGATGGTTTGATAAGAGAATGTAAATTAACTAAAATAAAAAATTTGACATGAAAGAGGAGCAACCTTGTTAAAAAAATCTTATGTTGCTTAAATTGGGTAAGACCAACCTCTGCCAGAATTTTTATTTTAATCTAATAAAAAGAACTGGTTTTAAAATAGAAGAAAAAATAGTGGCAACATTCAAATATTTGAAAAAATTGAGAGTTTGTTACTTAAAAATCATTGGAATTTCAAGAAACAAAAAATTTAACACATAATTTGAGGTTAATTTTCAATATATTGAAGATGAGACTAATTGGTATTCTATTGCACTAATGAATAGCCACGTTATTCCCAATCAAACAAGTTGGGTTATTAAAATAATAGCTGCAGCAGTAGCTCAAGCCTAGTGGAAGGTGAACCACAGCCCATTGTAAGCAAAAGTTGAATTACGCATTTTGAGAAAACGGTCTTATGATAAAATATAACCAGCTGACACTAAATTTTGGAATGGTAATTATTTTTTCGGTTAATCTTAAAAGTAGAAGTTTATTACGAAAACAAATTTATAGAGGCTTAAGAAAAGAGCGATAAGCCCCTGGAATATTAAACCTGATCAAAATTTAAAGTACATCATTAGAATCAGCTGAGTCATAAACCTTATGGAGGGTTGTTTGTTAAAGTCCCCCACCTTGAACAACATGGAAAATGAATTTTTTGCTAGGCTAGCACTGACGTGTCTTCATTTTTCAATCAGGACAAGCGGGCTAATAAAAATCATAGAGATTTATAGCGGCTCGTTTAAAATTGAGTAGCTACGCATAACTGCTTTTGTAATGGACGAAAATAATTTTTAGAATAAAATCTTTTTTACGAAAAACTGCGTTTTTGAATGACTTTGCGGCCTGATCCCTGTGGCTCATATTCCAAGCTTGAAATAGCCACGGGTTTTGTCCTGTTTTCATTAACACAAATGAAAATTTTACTACCATTATGGTTGCAATGGTATTATAGTGATTTACGGTATTGTGGTTGCCGCGGTAGCAGCAACCCAGTAAGAGAGAATCATATCCTATAATAGGACAAAAATAGCTTACAGTTTTTCTTGGACCATTAGATTCTGTCAGCGCTTCAAAAGAATGCTCAAAGGCAGGTGGCAATCTATTAGAAGGTAATTCTAATGAAATTGAACTTTTTTTGCACCATCTAAATTTAAATAATGGTGATGCTTTAAAAATAAACACCCGTTTTATTATCGGAAATGATAGCATTGCATATATTAACTGGCAGAATGACTTGGGAGCTAGAACAACTATCTTAAACAGTTTAGAAACAAAAGTCAAACTGATGCCGTTTTTCTGTAAAATTTTACCTGAAAAATCAAAAAAAGAACGTATTAATCAAGATATTTCAAGAATAGCACACATTGTGATTGATACACCATCAGATGAAAATCGAAAATATAGGCTAAAATTATTTTTAGATGATTTTGATAACTATCAAAGATCAGAACCCTGGATAAATAAATTCCGCTTTTCCGGAAACAGAAATCAAAAATACAGGCCCAATGTATTTCTACATGCATTAGAGAACTATCAAAGATTAGAAGGAGGCCATTATTTCCCTCGATATCTCAGGATAAAAAGAGAATTTTATAATCAGTCAGTTCAGGAATATTTTAACAAGTTATACCAAAAAATATTTTTTTCAAATCAACTAGAAGTGATCCAAGGTATAATACAAGATACTCAGGATAAAATTAAGAAAGAGGAAATCAGGTCGTATATGGTTGGTCTGACAGAGTACAAATTTAAAACGTCTAGAAAGAACCAAATGGCTTATATGTTTGTAACAATCCAGTTTGTGCTCCTGACATTTTCAATGATATTTGGGGGACTATGTTTGATGGTTTGATAAGAGAATGTAAATTAACTAAAATAAAAAATTTGACATGAAAGAGGAGCAACCTTGTTAAAAAAATCTTATGTTGCTTAAATTGGGTAAGACCAACCTCTGCCAGAATTTTTATTTTAATCTAATAAAAAGAACTGGTTTTAAATTAGAAGAAAAAAGACAAATAAGTTGTTTGTCTGTCTGTTGACTGACGTCATGTTTGCGTGTCGACTGACGTCATGTTTGTCGACTGACGTTATTATAAGGATTGAGCTGTATATCGTCATGAAGTTGTTTGTCGATTGACGTCATGTTTGTCGACTGACGAAATTAAAGACTGGGACACCGGGACACAAATCATGACCGGGACACTCAAAGAGAAATTACAGACTGGGACACCGGGACACAAATAACGACCGGGACACAAGAGTGATCGCTGAATCCCAAAGGCCGTTTAATTAGAACAAATGGTTCTTTTAAAATTACTAAAAATACTTTTGTGTCAACAGTGAGGTGTTGAGAGGGGACGAAACTCCCCATATACGTACATAATGTCTGATCATTTTAAGCTTTAATGTTGCTTTAATTTCAGTTGAAAAACATTGTTTTTTTGTCTAATTTCTAATAGATTTTTTAAATAACGCTTGAAAATTTAACACCCCCTTTAATTCCACCGTTATAAATTTCTTTATGAAAGATCCTTTCACGTAGCCCCCTCCCCCGTCTCCCATACCACCAGAGAACATCCCCCCTGAAAACGTCAGTATAGTTCCCGATAACCAACAGTATAAATATGCAAACAATGGGTGAAGTTCATAACTTGAACTTCTAAATTCAAGTCGAAAAAAGACGTGCACTATTAAAACCACTTTGTCCAAAACCCCTATATAAGAAACTTACTGGTATGTTGGCTTGAATAAAAAGAAAAATCTAGTATCTTGAAACACAAGATAACCTGCTAGAACTGCGATGTTCTGCATCTACATCACCTCACTGGCTACTGGGACACAAATAACGACCGGGAGATATAAATGACGACCGGGAAACTCAAAGATAAATTACAGACCGGGAAACAAATGACGACCGGGACACCGGGACACAGGGAATATAAATGGCGACCTCGACGCTCAAAGAGAAATTACAGACTGGGACGCTGGGACACAAATGACGACCGAGATACTGGGAATATAAATGACGACCGGTACACAGGGACACAACTACAAGGGGGATATATAAATGACGACGGGGACACAGGGAATGTTCGATTAGCAACCACCATCAACAAAGCTCAAGGGCAATCATTAGAATAATCAGGTATAGATCTGAATACGGATTGTTTTTCCCATGAAAATTTTATGTTGCATGTTCAAGAGTCGGTAAACCTGACAATCTATTTATATGCACAGACAATGGGACATCGAAGAATGTTGTATATTCACTAAAGTTTTACGTTGTCAAAAACACACACACGCACACGCATATATATATATATATATATATATATATATATATATATATATATATATATATATATATATATATATATATATATATATATATATATATATATATAAATAAGTTGTCTGTCTGTCAGTGGATCTGTGGATCTGTGGATCAGGTGACGTCATGATTCGGCTGACGTCATGAAATTAGTTGCCGTCATTTTTGCTTTGAAGGTGACGTCATTCAAGTTATATAAGACATATGTTCGCGTAGAAATCTATTAATGTTTAAGTTTACAATGACTGATGAAGATGCTCAAAGAGTCTATGCCAAAAAACTTGCTGCTGATAGAGAAAGTCAGAAAAGAAAGCGTGCCGAGGAACTACCAGAGCAACGCGAAAGCAGACTTGCTGCTAAAAGAGAAAGTGAAAAAACAAGGCGTGCCGAGGAATCAAAAGACCAGCAGGGAAACAGGCTTGAGGCTGATAGAGAAAGAAAGAACAGAAACCATGCCGAGGAATTACCAGAGCAACGCAGAAGCAGACTTGCTGCTAAAAGAGAAAGTGAAAAAAGAAGGCGTGCCGAGGAATCAAAAGACCAGCAGGGAAACAGGCTTGAGGCTGATAGAGAAAGAAAGAACAGAAAGCATGCCGAGGAACTACCAGAGCAACGCAGAAGCAGACTTGCTGCTAAAAGAGAATGTGAAAAAAGAAGGCGTGCCGAGGAATTACAAGAACAGCAAGAAATCAGGCTTGCTGCTGATAGAGAAAGTAAGAAAAGAAAGCGTGCCGAGGAATCACAAGAACAGCAAGAAATCAGGCTTGCTGCTGATAGAGAAAGTAAGAAAAGAAAGCGTGCCGAGGAATCAGAGGAATCTGAAAGTTATCGCCTGGCATTCAGGTGCAACCCAGTCGATGATTATAGCTTGAGTAGATGTGTTCAAATCGGGACAATGTCTAAAATTTGTCCCTATTGCAAGGCCTTGAAATTCAATGGTGAAACAATGGGAATGTATTGCGCCTCAGTAAAAGTTAAACTTCCTCTATTGGCTGCACCACCAGAGCCATTGAAGACTTTCCTTACTGGAACTACGTCAGAATCTAAGCGTTTTTTGTCAAAAATCAGACAATACAACTCATGTTTCCAAATGACGTCGTTTGGAGCCCAAATCGAAAATCCAGATCAATTTATGTCTACTTTCAAAGTAAAAGGGCAAATTTATCATAAAGCAGGGTCCCTTCTACCATTCTCAGGCGAGAATCATAAATTTTTACAATTGTACTTCATCAGTGATACAAATTCTGAATTGAATGTACGTTGCGAAATTTCTCCCAACGTTGAAAGGACAATCGTTTCCCAATTGCAACATCTTTTCCACGAAAATAATAATTTAGTGCGTCTGTTCAAAACAGCCATCGATTTGATGCCTACTGATACTCATAAAATTGTTATTTCCGCTGACAAAACGCCTCCTGGCCAACATGTGCGTAGATACAATGCTCCGACTATCGACGAAGTGGCAATCGTTATGGTCGGTGATCAGTTTTTACCTCGAGATATTATTCTACATAAGCGAAACGCTCAGTTGTTAAGAATTGCTGAAACTCATCGATGCTACGATGCCCTACAATATCCCATCATTTTTTGGGATGGAGCCGACGGCTATCACTTTAATATTAAATTGATGAATCCAGCCACTAACAAAGAAATGAATAAGAAATGCAGTGCAATGCATTATTATTCCTATAGACTAATGATTCGGCAGGATGAAGAAAATTATATTTTAAAATGCCGTGAATTGTTTCACCAATTTGTCGTGGATATGTATGCTAAAATTGAATCAGAACGTTTGCTATATATCCGCCTGAATCAGACCAAGCTCCGCTCTGAACAATACATTCATTTGCGAGATGCAGTTATAAATGACGACTTGCCGTAAAAAAAAACAATGGAAAACCTAATAGATGCCACAATCTTGACAGGGCCTTATGAGGGTGAGGCTGTTCTTATTCCTCGCATTCCCATGATTCCAACGGATCTGCTTTTTCAATTTAAAAGATTGCAATTCCCAATTCGATTAGCATTTACAACCACCATCAACAAAGCTCAAGGGTAATCACTAGAAAAATGCGGTATAGATCTTAATACAGATTGCTTTACCAATGTACAATTGTATGTTGCATCTTTGAGGGTCGGTAAACCTGACAATCTATTTATACGCACAGACAATGGGACAGCGAAGACTGTTGTATATTCACAAGTTTTACGTAGTTAATTTGTATTGTATCTATCTATCTATCTATCTATATAAAAACGAGTTGTGTGTATGCATGTTTGTTTGTTTGTAAAAAGAGCGTTTGCATATGACGTCATTATTAGTACATACGGCTTTGTATATGGACAGACAATGGGAAAGCCAAGAATGTTGTATATTCGCAATTTTTACGTAGTTTGAAACACATATATAAATCTATCTATATTCACAGGTGGGACTCAGGGACACAACTACAATGGCGCGTAACTAATATGGCGCGTAACTAATATTGCGCGTAACGACTTACGCACGCGGGGGGGGCTTGGGGGGAGGCGAAGCGCCCCACCAACTAGGTGTTTGGGTGGCGCGAAGCGCCACCCCAACAGCTAGTATATATATATATATATATATATATATATATATATATATATATATATATATATATATATATATATATATATATATATATATATCTTTCTATATTCACAGCTGGGACACAGGGACAAAACTACAATGGTGCGTAACTAATATGGTGCGTAATGACTTGCGCGTGAGGGGGCTTGGGGGGGGGCGTGAAGCGCCCCCACCAACTAGGTGTTGGGGTTTAACTTCGTAAAACTTGCGAATATACAACATTCTTTACTGTCCCATTGTTGGTGCATATAAATAGATTGTCAGGTTTACCAACCCTCAAACATGCAACGTACAATTGTCCATAAGAAAAACAATCTGTAAAAACATCTATACCGCATTTTTCTAATGATTGACCTTGAGCTTTGTTGATGGTGATTGCAAACGCTAATCGAATTGGGAATTGCAATCTTTTAAATTGAAAAGGTAGATCCGTTGGAATCATGGGAATGCGAGGACAAAGAACAGCCTCACTCTCAAATGGCCCTGTCAAGATTTTTGCCTCTATTACATTTTCCATTGTTTTTTTTTTTAAGGCAAGTCGCTTGCCATTGCAAAGCTTTGGTGGGTTGATATTTCGTAACAATATTATTAGTACGCCTACTTTTAGTTCTAGCACGTGTGGTGGAAACCCTGGGAGATCCAGGGAATTTAAAAATTCAGATGGAAAATTAACCGCTTCATTTGGTTCCAGAGCTGTGTCGACTGACCTGTAAAGGACTGCCTGGTCTCGAATCTTTGTCAAAACAGTATTGCTGATTTCGTGGACGTCTATATTTTTGGCTGCCAGAATCACTCGTTCACTTTTATTTACGTATATTTATGATTTTTATAATTGGTTAGAATATTCGGAAATACTTTTTCAACCAATTCATTTTTGGACGTCACTAAATTACAGAATTCAGCAGGTAGTTGTACACGGCCTGAAATTGAGTCTACTGGGAGCTTTTCGTTTCCAATTGCCAGCAATTGATCTGAAAATGTTTGACAAGAGTCATCGTTTTGCAATCGGACACGTATATTTGTAGTTAATTTTAATGTCTTTACGTGTGCCCATAAATTACAATTTTTCAGGCAAGCATTCATTTTGTCTGCAGGGGTTGATCTAGGTATTATGGGTAATGTTTGCCTAAAATCCCCCGCAAACAATATTAATTTACTGCCAAAGGGTTTCGAATTTCCTCTCGAATCTCACAATGACTGCTCCAGAGCCTCGAGCGATTTTTTTGTCTGCCATTGTGCAATCGTCCCAAATAATAAGTTTGCATTGTTGTAATACTTTACCAATCCCAGATGATTTGGAAATATTGCACATGGGAGTTTCTGTAGAATGCAAATTCAGAGGCAACTCCAAAGCAGAATGAGCAGTTGTTCCACTAGGCAGCAACGTTGCGGCTATTCCGGACGACGCAATTACCAACGCTATATCAACTTTTGACCTGGTGCATCCAAAAAGAAGATTTCTCCAACGTTGTTATGGACACAATGCATTATCTTATCATAAATGTATTTTTACTCAGACATTAACTTAGAAACATTATTTTGTACATACGACAATAGATCACTCGTACTGTAACTTTGTTCACGATCCAATTCTACACATGTCGAAACAGCAGCGGTACAATTAGGTGAAGGCATTCTCAAATCCTGAAGAGGTTTGTTTGCCATACATAAGCACAAATCTTCAATAATAACTAAAGTGTAGTTATAAATTTCTGATGTAAAATCAAAATTCATATCTGACGTCTCTAACCGTTTTTGATGGAGTATATCTTCGGACATTTTCGATTTAGATTTCTCCCAAAACTCCCTAGGAGCTGAAGGAGAGCAAGTTTTAGTATGATTCCAAACAGTGCATGAATTTGAGTTGAAATTGACGTTTTGCACACGTCATTGATGCAGTTATCCCAGTGTTGGTCATTCCCTAATAAATTCAGAGCTTGGCATGCACGACGGCAAATATCATGTATAGTACCGTTTACAGTTCTCAAATACTCAAAGGACATCGGACCGGGTACATTCAAGAAAAGCAGGCATAGAAAGAAGCATTCATGTTGATTGGGGTGAATGGTGTAGAGTTTTCCCATCGTGGTATCTTTGAAGATAGTAGGTTGGCCTTCGACTGACTTACCCTGTTTTCGACGTTCAAATGATTTATTTTTAGTATTCCACGTGTAATACGAAGGCACTTCAGTATACAGCAGTTTTTTTGCAAAAGAATCATTCTGGCATAACGAAAAGAAAAAATTTAATGCTATATTCGGTGGATTAAGGGCTCTTTGAGCCCTGAATCAACGTTTATATTCAACGTTTATGTTTGCATTAAATGTTTTTGATAATAAAAGGGAATATGGAACAACCCACTGGTTATATACTTCGATGGTGGTACCGTTACGCTTCTTTAATATAGCTATCTTACCACCATCTTCATTAGATCTTCTTCTATATTGTGGGTAACCATCATTGCCAATAATTGTGTTGGGTATTAAAAATCGAGGATATTGCTTTGCACACCTTCCTTTGGCCATGCATGGTGATTTTTCGTTCACTGCACCGCAAGGTCCATGTATTATGTTTTTTACCACAATACCATATAAGTCCTTATCGAAATTTTCATCAGGTAAATCAGTGGAAATCACATCATCAATTTCATTACAATTAATTTTATCATGTAGCCAGATTAGTATATGTGTGTGTGGCAATCCTCATTTTTGCCATTCCACTGAGTACATCCAGGATCGCACTGACCCAAACACTTCATGTTTTACTATGTAGTTTATCAGTGATTTCAACTTTTGCCGGAAGACACGGGCCGTAACAGTCTATGAACTGCCAATTGTCCTTGAAATAAAAGCTGCTGTATCTCGTCCCAAGATTGATTACATGTAAATGTAATAAATAGATCTGGACGACCATAGAGACGAACATACGCAATAGCATCTTGAGCATATTCATGCATATGACGGGGATTGCCAGCATATGACGAAGGTAAAATCGTTAATCTTCCAACGTTAGTGGTATTACTGTCATTTACAACTGCATCTCGCAAATGAATGTATTGCTCAGAGCGTAGCTTGGTCAGATTCAGACGGATAAATAGCAAACATTCTGATTCAATCTTTGCATACATATCAACGATGTATTGGTGAAACAATTGATGGCATTTTAAAATAGAATTATCTTCATTGTGACGAATCATTAGTCTAAATAATAATTATATATAATTATAATTATATAATAATATATAATAATAATTATAATTATATACTAAATAAAATAATAATTCATTGCGCTGCATTTTTTATCCATTTGATTATTGGTGGATGGATCTATTAATTTATTATTAAAGTGATGGCCGTCGGCTCCATCCCAAAAAATGATAGGATATGGTAAGGTATCGTAACATCAATGAGTTTCAGGAATTCTTACCAGCTGAGCGTTTCGCTTATGAAGAATAATATCTCGAGGTAAAAACTGATCAATCACCATAACGATTGCCACTTCGTTGATAGTTGGATTATTTTATCTACGCATATGTTCGCCATTGGGGGTTTGTCAGCGGAAATATCAATTTTATGTGTATCAGTATGCATCAAATCGATAGCTGTTTTGAACAGATTCTGACGTAATTCCAGTAAGCAAAGTCTTCAATGGCTTTGGGGGTGCAGCAAGTTGAGGGAGTTTAACTTTTCCTGAGGCACAACACATTCCCATTGTTTCACCATTAAATTTCAAGGCCTTGCAGCAGGGACAGATTTTACATATAGTCCCGATTTGAACACATCTACTATAATCATCGACTGGGTTGTACCTGAATGCCGTGCGATAATTTTCACATTACTCTTGTGATTCCTCCGCACACTTTCTTTTGGCATTATTTCTTGAAGCCACAAGCTTGTTTTCATGTTGCTCTTGTGATTCCTCGACACGCCTTCTTTTTTACTTTCTCTTTCAGCAGCAAGTCTGGTTTCGCGTTGCTCTGGTAGTTCCTCGACACGCCTTCGTTGACGTAAATTGCACATTCCTAATCTAGCCCTTTCTCTTTGAACCACAAGCCTGGTTTTGCTTTTTGGTAACATTCTATCTTTGTTAAGGTTTTTCAATTTGTCAATGTTCATTCTAACATTGGCAGTTGGAAAAATCTTAACGTGCCAAGCATGCTAAACCTCAACAATCTGTCTTCTATATATATAAAAATAAGTTGTCTGTCTGTCTCACTATCTGTCTATCTGTCGAGTGACGTCATATCATCATGTCGTCATGAAGCTAGTTTTCGTCATGTTTGTTATGACGATGACGTATTAAAAGTATTTTTGAAAATCGTTCAAAGACAAATTTTTAATTGTAAGAAGATCGTGGACGGAAAAATGTTTAATTGTAAAATGACTAAAGAACCTACAATGGCAGCAGCCGAGGAAGCTGCTCAACGAGTCTATGCCAGAAATTTGCGGCTGATAGAGAAAGTTAGAAAAGAAAGCGTGCCGAGGAATCACAAGAACAGCAAGAAAACAGGCTTGCGGCTGATAGAGAAAGTAAGAAAACAAAGCGTGCCGATGAACCACAACAACAGTGTGAAAACAGGCTTGCGGCTGATAGAGAAAGTAAAAAAAGAAAGCGTGCCGAGGAATCACAAGAACAGCAAGAAAACAGGCTTGCGGCTGATAGAGAAAGTAAGAACAGAAAGCGTACCGAGGAATCACAAGAAAAGCATAAAAACAGGCTTGCAGCTGATAGAGAAAGTAAGAAAAGAAAGCGTGTCGAGGAACCCCAACAACAGTGTGAAAACAGGCTTGCGGCTGATGGAGAAAGTAAGAAAAGAAAGCGTGCCGAGGAATTACAAGAAGAGCAGGAAAACAGGCTTGCGCCTGATAGAGAAAGTAAGAAAAGAAAGCGTGCCGAGGAATCACCCGAGCCACCTGAAAATTATCACCTGGCATTCAGGTACAGCCCAGTCGATGATTATATCTTGAGTAGATGTGTTCAAATCGGGACTATGTCTAGAATTGCTCCTATTGCAAGGCCTTGAAATTAAAAGGTGAAACAATGGGAATGTGTTGCGCCTCAGGAAAAGTTAAACTTCCTCTACTGGCTGCACCACCAGAGCCATTGAAGACTTTGATTACTGGAACTACGTCAGAATCTAAGCGTTTATTATCACAGATTAGAAAATATAACTCAGGCTTCCAAATGACGTCCTTTGGTGCCCAAATCGAAAATCCAGATCAATTTATGCCTACTTTCAAAGTAAAAGGGCAAATTTATCAAAGAACAGGGTCCTTTCTACCATTCTCAGGCGTGAATCATAAATTTTTACAATTCTACTTCATCAGTGATAGAAATTCTGAATTGAATGCGCGTTGCGAAATTTCTCCCGACGTTGAAAGGACAATCGTTTCCCAATTGCAACATCTTTTCCACAAAAATAATAATTTAGTGCGTCTGTTCAAAACAGCCATCGATTTGATGCCTGCTGGTACACATAAAATTGTTATTTCCGCAGACAAAACGCCTCCTGGCCAACATGTGCGTAGATACAATGCTCCAACTATCGACTAAGTGGCAATCGTTATGGTCGTTGATCAGTTTTACCTCGAGATACTATTCTTCATAAGAGAAAGACTCAGTTTGTAAGAATTGCTGACCTCATCGATGCTACGATGCCCAACAATATCCTATCATTTTTTGGGATGGAAACTGACAGCTATCACTTTAATAATAAATTGATAAATCCAGCCACTAACAAAGAAATGAATAAGAAATGCAGTGCAATACATTTATTATTCCTATTGACTAATGATTCGGAAGGATGAAGACAATTATATTTTAAAATGCCGTCAATTGTTTCACCAATACATCGTTGATATATATATATGCAAAAAGTGAATCAGAACATTTGCTATTTATCCGTCTGAGTCAGACCAAGCTCCGCTCTGAACAATGCATTCATTTGCAAGATGCTGTTGTAAATGACGGTAATACCACAAACGTTGGAAGATTAACGATTTTACCTTCGTCATGTGCTGGCAGTCCCTCTAATATGCATGAATATGCTCAAGATGCTATTGTGTATGTCCGTCTCTATGGTCCTCAAGATTTATTTATTACATTTACATGTAATCAATCTTGGGAAGAGATACAGCAGCTTTTACTTCAAGGACAATCGGCAGTTCATAGACATGACATAACGGACCGAGTCTTCCGGCAAAAGTTGAAATCACTGATAAACTACATTGTAAAACTTGAAGTGTTTGGGTCAGTGCGATGCTGGATGTACTCAGTGGAATGGCAAAACGAGGATTGCCACACGCACATATACTAATCTGGCTACATTATAAAATTACTTCTAAAGAAATTAATGATGTGATTTCCGCTGAAATACCTGATGAAAATGTCGGTGAGGGGTTATATGATATTGTTGTAAATTATATGATGCATGGACATTGTGGTGCACTGAACGAAAATTCACTATGCATGGCCTAAGGAAGGTGCACAAAGCAATATCTTCGACTTTTGGTACCCGACAAAATTACTGGCAAGGATGTTTACCGACAATATAGAAGAAGATCTACTGAAGATGGTGGTAAAATAGCAATAATAAAGAAGCGTAACGGTACCACCATCGAAGTAGGTAACCAGTGGGTTGTCCCATATTCCCCATTATTATACAAAACATTTAATGCACACATAAACGTTGAATACTGTAACTCCGTAAAGGCAATCAAATACATATGTAAACACGTCAACAAAGGTAGTGACATGGTAGTTTTTGGCTTGCAGTCCGAAATCAAAGATATCGACGAAATCGTACAATATCAGGCTGAAAGATGCATAAGCAGTAATGAAGCTGTTTGGCGAATTCTATCATTTCCGATACATGAACGTATTCCAGCTGTTGTTCACTTAGCGGTACATTTAGAGAATGGTCAACGTGTTTATTTTTCGGAATCCAACGTGCAACAAAGAGTCCTGAATCCACCGGATACAAAGTTAACTGCTTTCTTTTCGCTATGCAAAAAATGATCCTTTTTCAAAAAAAAACTGCTGTTACTGAAGTGCCTTCGTATCACAAGTGGAATGCTAAAAATAAAGTATTTGAACGTCGAAAACAGGGCTAGTCAGTCGACGGCCAACCTACCATCTTCAAAGATACCATGATAGGAAGATTCTTCACCGTTCACCCCAATCAACATGAATGCTTCTTTCTACGCCTGCTTTTGGTGAATGTAACCCGTCGGACGTCCTTTGAGTATTTGAGAACTGTAAACGGTACTATACATGACACTTACCGTAGTGCATGCCAAGCTCTGAATTTATTGGAGAATGACCAACACGGGGATAACTGCATCAATGACGCGTGCGAAACGTCAAATCCAAGTCAAATTCGTGCATCTTTTGGAATCATACTAACAACTTGCTCTCCTTCAGCTCCTACAGAGTTATGGGTAAAATATAAATCGAAAATGTCCGAAGATATACTCCATCGAAAACGGTTAGAGACGTCACATATGACTTTTGATTTTACATCAGAAGTTATAACTACACTTTAGCTATTATAGAAGATTTGTGCGTATGTATGGCAAACAAACCTCTTCGGGATTTGGGAATGCCTTCACCTAATCGTACCACTGCTGTTTCGACATTTGTAGAATTGGATCGTGAACAAAGTTACAGTTCGAGTGATCTATTGTCGTATGTACAAAATAACATTTCCAAGTTAACGTCAGAACAAAGAGACATTTATGATACGATAATGCATTGTGTCGATAACAACGTTGGAGAAATTTTCTTTTTGGATGTGCCAGGAGGTACTGGTAAAACATTTGTGATAAAACTGATTCTGGCATCAATTCGATCAAAAAATGATATAGCATTGGCAATTGCGTTGTCCGGAATAGCCGCAACGTTGCTGCCTGGTGGAAGAACTGCTCATTCCGCTTTGAAATTGCCTAATTTATTGGCTAATTTTCTAATTTATGGGCACACGTAAAAACACTAAAATTAACTACAAATATGCGTGTCCGATTGCAAAACGATGACTCTGGTCAAACATTTATCAGATCAATTGCTGGCAATTGGAAACGGAAAGCTCCTAGTAGACTCAATTTCAGGACGTATACAATACCTGCTGAATTCTGTAATTTAGTGACGTTCAAAACTGAATTGATTGAAAAAGTATTTCCGAATATTCTAAACAATTATAAAAATAATAAATGGCTAAGTGAAAGAGCGATTCTTGCACCCAAAAATATAGACGTCCACGAAATCAACAATATTGTTTTGACCAAGATTCGAGACCAGGCAGTCCTTTACAAGTCAGTCGACACAGTTTTGGAACCAAATGAGGCGGTTAATTAACCATCTGAATTTTTAAATTCCGTGGATCTTTCAGGGTTTCCACCAAACGTGCTACAACTAAAAATAGGCGTACCAATAATATTGTAACTTAATATAATTAATTACTTAAGCTTTGCAATGGCACGCGAAATGCCGTAAAAAAAACAATGGAAAACGTAATAGAAGCCACAATCTTGACAGGGCCTTTTGAGGGTGCGGCTGTTCTTATTCCTCGCATTCCCATGATTCCAACGGATCTGCCTTATCAATTTAAAAGATTGCAATTCCCAATTCGATTAGCATTTACAATCCCCATCAACAAAGCTCAAGGTCAATCATTAGAAAAATGTGGTATAGATCTTAATACTGATCGTTTTTCCCATGGACAATTGTACGTTGCATGTTCGAGGGTCGGTAAACCTGACAATCTATTTAGATGCAGCAACAATTGGACAGCGAAGAATGTTGTATATTTGCAAGTTTTACGCAGTTAATTTGTATTGTATCTATCTATCTATCTATCTATATAAAACGAGTTGTGTGTATGCATGTTTGTTTGTTTGTAAAAAGAGCGTTTGCATATGACGTCATTATAAGTACATAAGGCTTTATATATAAACAGACAATGGGAAAGCCAAGAATGTTTTATATTCGCAAGTTTTACGTAGTTCAAAACACATATATAAATCTATCTATATTCATAGGTGGTACACAGGGACACAACTACAATGGCGCGTAACTAATATGGCACGTAACGACTTACACGCTTAGGGAGGCCTTGGGGGGTTGGAACGAAACACCCCCAACAGCTAGTATGTATATAAAAATAAGTTTTTTGTGTGTTATGTCTGTCTGTCCACATATGACGTCTGAATTATTTCATTATATACCAATTCAAAAACGAATGTATTCAAGCCCTAAGTAGCCTAGTTGGTAACGCTTTGCGTTCCAGGTTCTAGGTCTGAGAGGTTGCAGGCTCGAACCTTGGCTAGGTAAAACTACAAAAAAACTAAAAAGAAAAAACTAAAAACTAAAAAAAAAACTAAAAAAACTAAAAAAAGGTAAAAACTATAAAAAAAAACACTAAAAAGAAAAACAACTAAAAACTAATAAAAAAAACTAAAAAAGCTAAAAAACTAAAATAGAAAAAAATTAAAAAAGGAAAAATAAAGGAGAAAAACAAAACTAAAAAAAATAAAAATAAAAAAAAATAAAAAGATAACCAAGTGTTATGTCTGTCAGTCTGTCTGTCTGCATATGACGTCTGAATTCTTTCATCATATACTAATTCAAAAACGAATGTATTCAAGCCCGAAGTAGCTGAGTTGGTAACGCGTTATGTTCCAGGTTCTAGGTCCGAGAGGTTGCAGGCTCGAACCTTGGCTAGGTAAAAACTACAAAAAAAACTAGAAAGAAAAAACTAAAAACTAAAAAAAGCTAAAAAACTAAAAAGAAAAAAAAAAGTTAAAAACACTAAAAAAGAAAAAAAAAGGAAAAAAACTGAAAAATAAAGGACAAAAACAAAACTAAAAAAATAAAAATAAAAAAAACTAAACAGGTAACCAATTCAAAAATGAATGTATATACAGACCGGGACACCGGGACACAAATGACGACCGGGAAGACCGGGACACAGGGAATATAAATGATGAGACACAGGGACACATGTACAACGAGGACGCCGGGGGGCACAGAAGGATTATAAATGACGACGGGGACACAGGGAATGTTCGATTAGCAATCACCATCAACAAAGCTCAAGGGTAATCATTAGAATCATGAGGTATACCTAAAAAAAACTAAAAAAAGGTAAAAAACTAAAAAAAAAACCAATTCAAAAACGAATGTATATACAGATCGGGACACCGGGACACGGG
Organism: Artemia franciscana; assembly: GCF_032884065.1. Classification (NCBI taxonomy): domain Eukaryota; kingdom Metazoa; phylum Arthropoda; class Branchiopoda; order Anostraca; family Artemiidae; genus Artemia; species Artemia franciscana. Next base: position 22,495,321 of record NC_088875.1, read on the forward strand.
TTTAACCAGATGTGCCATTGTGCACTCATCCCAAATAATAAGTTTGCATTGCTGCAATACTTTACCCATCCCAGATGATTTGGAAATATTGCACGTGAGAGTTTCTGTAGAATGCAAGTTCAGAGGCAATTTCAAAGCGGAATGAGCAGTTCTTCCACCAGGCAGCAATGTTGCGGCTATTCCGGACGACGCAATTGCCAACGCTATATCATTTTTAGATCGAATTGATGCCAGAATCAGTTTTATCACAAACGTTTTACCAGTACCTCCTGGCGCATCCAAAAAGAAAATTTCTCCAACGTTGTTATCGACACAATGCATTATCGTATCATAAATGTCTTTTTGTTCCGACGTTAACTTGGAAATGTTATTTTGTACATACGACAATAGATCACTCGTACTGTAACTTTGTTCACGATCCAATTCTACACATGTCGAAACAGCAGCGATACGGTTAGGTGAAGGCATTCCCAAACCCTGAAGAGGTTTGTTTGCCATACTTATGCAAATATCTTCTATAACAACTAAAGTGTAGTTATAAATTTCTGGTGTAAAATCAAAAGTCATGTCTGACGTCTCTAACTGTTTTCGATGAAGTATATCTTCGGACATTTTTGACTTATATTTTTCCCATAAATCTGTAGGAGCTGATGGAGAGCAAGTTGTTAAAATGATGCCAAACAATGCACGAATTTGACTTGGGGTTGACGTTTCGCACGCGTCATTGATGCAGTTATCCCAGTGTTGGTCATTCTCCAATAAATTCAGAGCTTGGCATGCACTACGGTAAGTGTCATGTATAGTACCATTTACAGTCCTCAAATACTCAAAGGATGTCGGACCGGGTACATTCACCAAAAGCAGGCATAGAAAGAAGCATTCATGTTGATTGGGGTGAACGGTGTAGAGTCTTCCTATCGTGGTATCTTTGAAGATGGTAGGTTGGCCGTCGACTGACTTACCCTGTTTTCGACGTTCAAATACTTTATTTTTAGTATTCCACGTGTAATACGAAGGCACTTCAGTATACAGCAGTTTTTTCGCAAAAGAATCATTTTTGCAAAGCGAAAAAAAAGCTGTTAATGTTGTATCCGGTGGATTCAGGACTCTTTGTTGCACGTTGGTTTCCGTGAAATAAACACGTTGACCATTCTGTAAATGTACCGCTAAGTGAACAACAGCTGGACTACGTTCATGTATCGGAAATGAAAGAATTCGCCAAACAGCTTCATTACTGCTTATGTATCTTCCAGCCTGATATTCTACGATTTCATCGAAATCTTTGATTTCGGACTGCAAGCCAAAAACTGCCATGTCACTGCCTTTGTTGACGTATTTACATATATATTTTATTGCCTTAACGGAGTTACAGTATTCAACGTTTATATGTGCATTAAATGTTTTGGATAATAAAGGGGAATATGGAACAACCCACTGGTTATCTACTTCGATGGTGGTACCGTTACGCTTCTATATTATTGCTGTTTTACCGCCATCTTCAGTAGATCTTCTTCTATATTGTGGGTAACCATCATTGCCAGTAATTGTTTTGGGTACTAAAAGTCGAGGATATTACTTTGTGCACCTTCCTTTGGCCATGCATGGTGAATTTTCGTTCAGTGCACCGCAAGGTCCATGTATCATATTTTTTACAATAATATCATGTAACCCCTTATCGACATTTTTATCAGGTATTTCAGCGGAAATCACATCATCAATTTCGTTTGAAGTAATTTTTTTATGTAGCCAGATTAGTATATGTGCGTGTGGCAAACCTCGTTTTTGCCATTCCACTGAGTACATCCAGCATCGCACTGACCCAAACACTTCATGTTTTACAAGGTAGTTTATCAGTGATTTCAACTTTTGCCGGAAGACACGTGCCGTAATGTCATGCCTATGAACCGCCGATTGTCCTTGAAGTAAAAGCTGCAGTATCTCGTCCCAAGATTGATTACATGTAAATGTAATAAATAAATCTGGACGACCATAGAGACGAACATACGCAATAGCATCTTGAGCATATTCATGCATATGACAGGGACTGCCAGCATATGACGAAGGTAAAATTGTTAATCTTCCAACGTTTGTGGTATTACCGTCATTTATAACTGCATCTCGCAAATGAATGTATTGTTCAGAGCGGAGCTTGGTCTGATTCAGGCGGATATATAGCAAACGTTCTGATTCAATTTTTGCATGCATATCCACGACAAATTGGTGAAACAATTCACGGCATTTTAAAATATAATTTTCTTCATCCTGCCGAATCATTAGTCTATAGGAATAATAATGCATTGCACTGCATTTCTTATTCATTTCTTTGTTAGTGGCTGGATTCATCAATTTAATATTAAAGTGATAGCCGTCGGCTCCATCCCAAAAAATGATAGGATATTGTAGGGCATCGTAGCATCGATGAGTTTCAGCAATTCTTAACAACTGAGCGTTTCGCTTATGTAGAATAATATCTCGAGGTAAAAACTGATCACCGACCATAACGATTGCCACTTCGTCGATAGTCGGAGCATTGTATCTACGCACATGTTGGCCAGGAGGCGTTTTGTCAGCGGAAATAACAATTTTATGAGTATCAGTAGGCATCAAATCGATGGCTGTTTTGAACAGACGCACTAAATTATTATTTTCGTGGAAAAGATGTTGCAATTGGGAAACGATTGTCCTTTCAACGTTGGGAGAAATTTCGCAACGTGCATTCAATTCAGAATTTCTATCACTGATGAAGTACAATTGTAAAAATTTATGATTCTCGCCTAAGAATGGTAGAAGGGACCCTGCTTTATGATAAATTTGCCCTTTTACTTTGAAAGTAGACATAAATTGATCTGGATTTTCGATTTGGGCTCCAAACGACGTCATTTGGAAACATGAGTTGTATTGTCTGATTTTTGACAAAAAACGCTTAGATTCTGACGTAGTTCCAGTAAGGAAAGTCTTCAATGGCTCTGGTGGTGCAGCCAATAGAGGAAGTTTAACTTTTCCTGAGGCGCAACACATTCCCATTGTTTCACCATTGAATTTCAAGGCCTTGCAATAGGGACATATTTTAGACATTGTCCCGATTTGAACACATCTACTCAAGCTATAATCATCGACTGGGTTGTACCTGAGTGCCAGGCGATAACTTTCAGATTGCTCTGATTCCTCGGCACGCTTTCTTTTCTTACTTTCTCTATCAGCAGCAAGCCTGATTTCTTGCTGGTCTTTTGATTCCTCGGCACGCTTTCTTTTCTTACTTTCTCTATCAGCAGCAAGCCTGATTTCTTGCTGGTCTTTTGATTCCTCGGCACGCTTTCTTTTCTTACTTTCTCTATCAGCAGCAAGCCTGACGTAAAACTTGCGAATATACAACATTCTTTGCTGTCCCATTGTCTGTGCATCCGTATTCAGATCTATACCTCATGATTCTAATGATTGCCCTTGAGCTTTGTTGATGGTGATTGCTAATCGACCATTCCCTGAGCCGCCATCGTCATTTATATATCCCCCTGTGCACCCCGGCGTCCCCTTTGTAGTTATGTCCCTGTGTCCCAGTCGTCATTTATATTCCCTGTGTCCCGGTCGTCATTTGTGTCCCGGTGTTCCAGTCTGTGATTTCTCTTTGAGTGTCCCGGGCGTCATTTATATTCCTTGTGTCCCGGTGTCCCGGTCGTCATTTATATTCCCTGTGTCCCGGTTGTCATTTATATCCCGGTGTCCCGGTCTGTATATACATTCGTTTTTTAGTTTTGTTTTTCTCCTTTATTTTTTTCCTTTTTTCTTTTTTTTCTTTTTTAGTTTATTTAGATTTTTAGATTTTTTAGTTTTTTTATTAGTTTTTAGTTTTTTTGTAGTTTTTACCATTTTTTTAGTTTTTTTAGTTTTTTTTTTTTTTACTTATGTCCTGGTCGTCATTTATACTCCCTGTGTCCCGGTCGTCATTTGTGTCTCGGTGCTTTGTTGATTGCTAATTTATATTATATTTATATTTATATTTTTTATATTTATTAATATTTTTTTAGTTTTCTTTTTCTCTTATTTTTCAGTTTTTTCCTTTTTTTTAGTTTTTTCTTTTTTAGTTTTTAGTTTTTTTTGTTTTTTACCTTTTTTTAGTTTTTTTAGTTTTTTTAGTTTTTTAGCTTTTTTAGTTTTTTTATTAGTTTTTAGTTTTTTTTTTAGTTTTTGCCTTTTTTTAGTTTTTTCAGTTTTTTTTAGTTTTTAGTTTTTTACCTTTTTTTAGTTTTTTTAGTTTTTTAGCTTTTTTAGTTTTTTTTCTTTTTAGTTTTTTTTGTAGTTTTTACCTTTTTTAGTTTTTTTTCTTCTTTTGTATTAGTGTGAAATAATTCAGACGTCATATGCGGACAAACACGACGTCACTCGACAGACAGACAGACAGACATAACCCACAAACAACTTATTTTTATATATATTTATTCATATTTTTTTTGTTTTCTTTTTCTCTTTTATTTTTCAGTTTTTTCCTTTTTTTTAGTTTTTTTCTTTTTTAGTTTTTAGTTTTTTTTAGTTTTTTACCTTTTTTTAGTTTTTTTTAGTTTTTTTAGTTTTTTAAGATTTTTTAGTTTTTTTATTAGTTTTTATTTTTTTTTGTAGTTTTTGCCTTTTTTTTTTTTCAGTTTTTTTTAGTTATTAGATTTTTACCTTTTTGTAGTTTTTTTTAGTTTTTTAGCTTTTTTAGTTTTTTTTTCTTTTTAGTTTTTTTTGTAGTTTTTACATTTTTTAGTTTTTTTCTTCTTTTGTATTAGTGTGAAATAATTCAGACGTCATATGCGGACAAACACGACGTCACACCTGATCCACAGATCCACAGATCCACAGACAACTTATTTTTATATAGATAGATATATACTAGCTGTTGGGGTGGCGCTTCGCGCCACCCCAACACCTAGTTGGTGGGGCGCTTTGCGCCCCCCCAAGCCCCCCGCGCGTGTAAGTCGTTACGCGCCATTGTAGTTGTGTCCCTGTGTCCCACCTGTGAATAGAGATAGATATAAATATATATTTTTAACTACGTAAAACATGCGAATATACAACATTCTTCGCTGTCCCATTGTCTGTGCATATAAATAGCATTTATATTCCCTGTTTCCCGGTCGTCATTTGTGTCCTGGTGTCCCAGTTTGTATTTTCTCTTTGAGTGTCCTGGTCGTCATTTATATTCCCTGTGTCCCAGTGTCCCGGTCGTCATTTGTGTCCAGTTGTCCCGGTCTGTAATTTCTATTCAAACAATCCCTGTGTCTCAGTCGTCAATTATATATCCCGCCTGTGCCCCCGGCGTCCCCGTTGTAGTTGTGTCCCTGCGTCCCGGTCGTCATTTATATTCCCGGTCGTGATTTGTTTCCGGGTGTCCCAGTCTGTAATTTTTCTTTGAGGTTCCTGGTCGTCATTTATATTCCCTCTGTGTCGGTCGTCATTTGTGTCCCGGTCTGTAATTTATCTTTGAGTGTTTTTTCTTTTTAGTTTTTTTTTAGTTTTTTACATTTTTTCAGTTTTTTTTTTCTTCTTTATTTTTCAGCGTCACTATGAAGTACATATCGCCGAACCTTTGTTTTTTAACTTAAATCTGGTAGGCATTGATGACCTTATCCAAGTCAAAATCCCAAACCCATTCATCATCGCTATCATTTTCAGTTTTGATATGTTTTGACTCTCGCTTTCCAGGTGGATTTTCATCTAACTGCGCGGTTTTGCGTTCTTTAGCCGCAAACCTGTTTTCTTGCTGTTCTTGTGATTCCTCGGCACGCTTTCTTTTCTTACTTTCTCTATCAGCTGCAAGCCTGTTTTCTTGCTGTTCTTGTGATTCCTCGGCACGCTTTCTTTTCTTACTTTCTCTATCAGCAGCAAGTTTTTTGGCATAGACTCTTTGAGCAGCTTCCTCGGCTGTTGCCATTGTAGGTTCTTCAGTCATTTTACAATTAAACATTTTTCCGTGAACGCATGTCTTAAATACCATTAATGACGTCACCGTCATAGCAAAAATGACGACAACTAACTTCATGACGTCAGTCGACACAGAAACTTGACGTCACCTGACAGACAGACACACAGACAGACAACTTATATTTTATATATATATATATATATATATATATATATATATATATATATATATATATATATATATATATATATATATATATATATATATATATATATATGGGGGAATTTGCGCCCCCCAAGCCCTCCCACGCGCGTAAGTCGTTACGCGCCATTGTAGTTGTGTCCCTGTGTCCCACCTGTGAACAGATATATATATATATATATATATATATATATATATATATATATATATATATATATATATATATATATATATATATATATATATATATATATATATATATATATATATATATATATATATATATATATATATATATATATATATATATATATATATATATATATATATATATATATATATATATATATATATGTTTTTAACTACGTAAAACTTGCGAATATACAATATTCCTCGCTGTCCCATTGTCTGTGCATATAAATAGATTGTCATGTTTACCGACTCTTGAACAAGCAACAAATAATTTTGTTCATGGGAAAACAATCCGTATCCAGATCTATACCGCATTTTTCTATTGATTGCCCTTGGGCTTTTTTGATGGTAATTGCTAATCGAATATTTCCTGTGTCCCCCTCGTCATTTATATATCCCCCATGTTTCTTTCCGGCGTCCCCGCTGTAGTTGTGTCCCTGTGTCCCGGTCGTCATTTATATTCCCTGTATCCCGGTCTTCATTTGTGTCCCGTTGTCTCGGTCTGTGATTTCTCTTTGAGTGTCCCGGTCGTCATTTATATTCCTTGTGTACCAATGTCACGGTCTGTAACATACGACAATAGATCAATTGTGTTGTAACTTTGTTCACGATCCCATTCTACACAAGTAGAAATAGAACAGTACGATTAGGTGAGGGCATTCCCAAATACTTAAGAAGTTTGTTTGCAATAGATAAGCACAAATCTTCAATCATAACTAAAGTGCAGTTATAAAATTCTGTTGTGGAGTATATTCTCGGCAATTTGCGATTTGTATTTCTCCCATAACTCTGTAGGAGATGAAGGAGAGCAACTTTTGCCGGAAGACACGGGCCGTAATGTCATGTCTATGAACCGGCGACTGTCCAGGATGTAAGAGCTGTTGTATGTAATCCCAAGATGGATTATATATAAATGTAATAAACGACGAATAATTAATCTATAGGCATAATATTTCATTGCGCTGCATTTCTTATCCATTTCTTTGTTGGTGGCTGGATTTATCAATTTAATATTAAAGTGATAGCCGTCGGCTCCATCCCAAAAAATGATAGGATATTGTTGGGCATCGTAGCATCGATGAGTTTAATAAAAACTTCTCTTTGAAACACATTCTTATACACTTACTAGCTGTTGGGGTGGCGCTTCGCGCCACCCCAGCGCCTAGTTGGTGTGGCGCTTCGCGCCCCCCAAGCCCCACCGCGCGCATAAGTCGTTACGCGCCATATTAGTTACGCGCCATTGTAGTTGTGTCCCTGTGTCCCACCTGTGAATATAGACAGATTTATATATGTGTTTCAAACTACGTAAAAATTGCGAATATACAACATTCTTGGCTTTCCCATTGTCTATGCATATACAAAGCCGTATATACTAATAATGACGTCATATGCAAACGCTCTTTTTACAAACAAACAAACATGCATACACACAACTCGTTTTTATATAGATAGATAGATAGATCGATACAATACAAATTAACTGCGTAAAACTTGCGAATATACAACATTCTTTGCTGTCCAATTGTCGCTGCATATAAATAGATTGTCAGGTTTACCGACTTTCGAACATGCAACGTACAATTTTCCATGGGAAAAACAATCAGTATTAAGATCTATACCACATTTTTTTAATGATTGACCTTGAGCTTTGTTAATGGTGATTGCAAATGCTAATCGAATTGGGAATTGTAATCTTTTAAATTGAAAAGGCAGATCCGTTGGAATCATGGGAATGCGAGGAATAAGAACAGCCTCACCCTCAAAAGGCCCTGTCAAGATTGTGGCCTCTATTAGGTTTTCCATTGTTGTTTTTTTCACGGCAAGTCGCGTGCCATTGCAAAGCTTTGGTGGGTTGATATTTATTAAAAGTATTATTGGTACGCCTATTTTTAGTTGTAGAACGTGTGGTGGAAACCCTGAAGGATCTATGGAATTTAAAAATTCAGATGGATAATTAACCGCTTCATTTGGTTCCAAAACTGTGTCGACTGACTTGTAAAGGACTGCCTGGTCTCGAATCTTGGTCAAAACAATATTGTTGATTTCGGGGACGTCTATATTTTTGGGTGCGAGAATCGCTCTTTCACTTAGCCATTTATTATTTTTATAATTTTTTAGAATATTTGGAAATACTTTTTCAATCAATTCATTTTTGGACGTCACTAAATTACAGAAATCAGCAGGTAGTTGTATACGTCCTGAAATTGAGTCTACTGGGAACTTTCCGTTTCCAATTGCCAGCAATTGATCTGAAAATGTTTGACCAGAGTCTTGCGAATATACAACATTTTTGGCTTTCCCATTGTCTGTGCATATACAAAGCCGTATGTACTAATAAGGACGTCATATGCAAACGCTCTTTTTACAAACAAACAAACATGCATACACACAACTCGTTTTTATATAGATCGATAGATAGATAGATACAATACAAATTAACTGCGTAAAACTTGCGAATATACAACATTCTTCGCTGTCCAATTGTCGCTGCATATAAATAGATTGTCAGGTTTACCGACCCTCGAACATGCAACGTACAATTTTCCATGGGAAAAACAATCAGTATTAAGATCTATACCACATTTTTCTAATGATTGACCTTGAGCTTTGTTAATGGTGATTGCAAATGCTAATCGAATTGGGAATTGCAATCTTTTAAATTAAAAAGGCAGATCCGTTGGAATCATGGGAATGCGAGGAATAAGAACAGCCTCACCCTCAAAAGGCCCTGTCAAGATTGTGGCCTCTATTAGGTTTTCCATTTTTTTTTTTACGGCAAGTCGCGTGCCATTGCAAAGCTTTGGTGGGTTTATATTTCTTAAAATTATTATTGGTACGCCTATTTTTAGTTAATTTTTTAGAATATTCGGAAATACTTTTTCAATCAATTCATTTTTGGACGTCACTAAATTACAGAAATCAGCAGGTAGTTGTGTACGTCCTGAAATTGAGTCTACTGGGAGCTTTCCGTTTCCAATTGCCAGCAGTTGATCTGAAAATGTTTGACCAGAGTCAACGTTTTGCAATCGGACACGCATATTTGTAATTAATTTTAATATTTTTACGTGTGTCCATAAATTAGAATTTTTCAGGCAAGCATTCATTTCCTTGCTGTTCTTTTGATTCCTCGGCACGCTTTTTTTTCTGACTTTCTCTATCAGCAGCAAGTTTTTTGGCATAGACTCTTTGAGCATCTTCATTGGCTTTTGCCATTGTAAGTTCATCAGTCATTTTAAACTTAAACATTAATAGATTTCTACGTGAACATATTTGCCTTAAATATCTTTAATGACGTCACCGTCATAGCAAAAATGACGACAACTAACTTCATGACGTCAGTTGACACAGAAACATGACGTCACCTGACAGACAGACACATAGACAGACAACTTATTTTTATATATATAGATATATATATATATATATATATATATATATATATATATATATATATATATATATATATATCATGAAAAGAGAAATCACCAATGCAACAGCACAAACACAAAAAAAAAGAGACAGAAGGAGAAAAGGAAGACTGTTTTCCTAAATTTGTGATTAATATAGACCAGCACTTGAATGAGGCCTTAACCCTACTCATCCATACAATCACATAGGTCAAACAGCATAGCCAATTACAATCAACCATAAAGAATAATCCATGGACAGGCAGTCATGTCGTCAATAAGTATAAGTCGTCATTTACCAAACAATAGAAAAAATAATAAAGACAAATAATTCAGAGGCAACAACCCAACACAAAGGCTCATCAGGAGAATACACTGGCCTATAGGGTTTCACCACTTTAAATTTTCTATCCAGCCAAGTGTTGTGGCTACCACAGAATATCCATGGCATCCCCGTGTCAAGTATCACCCCCAAAATACATGCCTATGAAAAAAAACAGCAAATGTAAAACAACCAAGTAACACCAAAACAAGCTTATCCTGTTAATATATCCCTCTTTTTAGAAACAATAGGTAAACTAAATATGATAAAATTTACCAAATCACAAATATTAACATACTGCAAAAAAAAATTATGAACTAAACAATTATAGAATTCATCTTTACCATGTGGCTATTTTTTTATAAAAATCCGCTCTATTAGAAACACAATTCAAAATAAACGGCGCTGCATCATCATTTGTCGAACCTCCGAAATTAGTTGAAAATTTCTTTAAGTATTTCCAGATAATTCTTTTGATATTTATTTAAAAGTTCGTTATAATGACAACTAAATTTTTTAAATTGCCAAGTTAATTTATTTGCAGAAAAACCTCTTGATATCAATTTTTGGCTCAAGATTTTACACTTATTTTTAAAATCAATATAATTACTACAAATCCTTGCATAACGAAGTAACTGTGAGAAAAACGCAGAATATTTGATATTTGAGTGTATATTACTTTCAGGGAAGGGGAAACTAATCACTTTAAAATCAAAATCATCCGTTTTATTATACATTTTAAAACTTCATTTATTATTATCACAAATATTAAAATTTAAATCTAAGAAACGATCTTCATGACCAGCGCCATGACTAGGTTCAAGAGTAAGCTCTGATGGATATATATTTTTAGAAATATTAATGAAATCCTTACAATTTAAGACCAAAATATCATCTAAATATCTTTTATTATTTGACAAAACATGTTTAAATTATTTGGATTATTCCTATCCATCATTTATTATATTCTAGTTGACTTAAAAACAAGTCAGCTATAAATGGGCTTGCATTCCCCCCCCCCATGGGGGGGGGAATGCTGAAGTAATTGTTATAATTACACTTTCCTCTGCCACAATCGATGTATAAATGGGAATCTATTAAAATGAAAAATATAAATAGTTGCAACAATACGAAAAAGTTTTTCTAAAGTTACAGTCAGTTGCGGGAGTGTTTGTTTTAAAATGTGAGTTTTTGTTTCTTATATATTTGATTGCTTATATTTTAATGTTGGTTTAGTTGTCGTGGCATTTTTATAATGTCTTAAGAATAGTCTTAAATTGTTGTAATTTTCTCCTTTTTTGTTTTTTTTTTTCCGTTGAGAAAAGCTCCCGGACGTGGGGCCGAAATATTCGGAGTATTTTTATTTTTTGGTTAGCTAAAGTGTAGTTTTTATTTTATTTTGTTGTCACTGCTTTAGAAGAAATTAAACCCGTTTTTCTTCAATTATTTTTTTTTTTTCGTAAATGGAAAAGCAGTGTGGTCTAAGAAATTATTCTAACTCTAAATTTTCAAAAATTGAGACAGTTATATCTGATATGGAACATTTACCATTATTACAATGTTGAACTAGATAGTTATTAGTTTTTTCATTATTAACTGTTGTCTTGTGTCCAGAAAATCTTTTATATATATTATTAGTTGTTTCCCCCAAATATTGTAGGCAGCATTCATTACATTCTAATAGGTAAATTACAATGCTTGTTCTACAATTAACATTACCACGTAACTTGCATGCAAAATTTTTATTATACAATGTACTCTTAAATAAAGTCCGTGGGATAAAATGATCTTGGCAAAGAAAACAACGACTCTTACACTTACTAACTTTCAAAAAATTGTTCCGAGTTCCGAGGCTAATATTTGTGTTTTGCTGCATTAAAAGTTATTGAAAATAAATCCAAAACAAACCAACATCCAAATCAAAATCCAACAATCAAAGTCCAAAAAACATGCCAAGGTCAATAGGTCAATAAATCAATAGATACATAAAAAAAAAAAAATGAAAGAACATGAAATTTGCATAAGTGCCATCTCAACAATAATTAACAATATCAGGTTAAAAACCTGGACCAGGGTAAAGGTCTGTCAGGGAGAAAACTAAAACATTTTCTCCACCAGCACTGGATCCAACCTGGAATAATATCATGAAAAGAGAAATCACCAATGCAACAGCACAAACACATAAAAAAAAAATACTAGGTGGTTCCAGGCTGCTTCGCCACCGGGTACCCAGCACGGCACACGGCAGGCTCGTATTCTATTGCAGTTTTTTCAAATATATTTGATTATTAAAGCAAGTTCAATTTCTAACAATGATATCTACTAAGCTTCAAAGTTTTGGTTTTCTTTTTTCAGGGTTTTGAACTCTTGTAATCCCTTGTTTTTTAATGTTAATTTTTTTTCTTTTGTAGTTTTTCCTTTTTTTTAGTTTTTTATTTTGTTTGAATTTTTTTCTTTTTTTCTGTTTGTTTTTTTTAAGTTATTTACCTCTTTAGTTTTTTTAGTTTTTTTTCTTCTTCTTTATTTCTTAGGTTTTTTTCCAGAACATGTCCCAGCAAAACGCGTGCAAGGTGTTAATTTTTAACTTCGTAAAACTTGCAGATATACAACTGGTAATTCCTCGACACGCATTCTTTTTTACTTTCTTTTTCAGCCGCAAGCCAGGTTTGGCGTTGCTCTTGTAATACATCAACACACTTTCCTTTGGTAATTTCTCTCTGAGCAGCAAGTCTAGACCCCCCTCCTTCCTAAAGAAAGACGTATGCAAGGTGCTCATTTTCAAATGCGTAAAACTTGTGGATATACAACATTCTTTGAAGTCCCATTGTTTGTGCATATAAATAGATTGTCCAGTTTACTCACTCTAGAAAATGCAATATATAATTGTCCATAGGAAAAAAAATCCGTATTGAGCTCTATACCGCATTTTTCTAATGATTGCCATTTAGCTTTGTTGATGGTGATTGCAAATACTAATCAAATTGGGAATTGAAATCTTTTAAATTGAAAAGGCAGATCCGTTGGAATCATGGGGATGCGAGGAATAAGAGCAGCCTCACCCTCGGAAGGCCCTGTCAAGATTGTTGCCTCTATTACACTTTCGATTGTATTTTTACGGCAATTCGCATGCCATTGCAAAGCTTTGATGTAGCACGTGTGGTAGAAACCTTGGGAGATCTAGGGAATTTAAAAATTCTGATGGATAGTTAACCGCTTCATTTGATTCCAGAACTGTGTTGACTGACTTGTAAATGACTGCTTGGTCTCGAAACTTGGTCAGAATAATATTGTTGATTTCGAGGACGTCTTTGTTCTTGGCTGCCATAATCGCTCGTTTACTTAGCCATTTATGATTTGTGTAATTGGTTAGAATATTTGGAAATACCTTTTCAACAAAATCATTTTTTGACATCTCTAAACTACGGAATTCAGGAGGCAGTTGTATACGTCTTGAAATTGATTCAACTGGGAACAATCCGTTTCCAATTGCCAGCAATTGATCCGAAAATGATTCACTAGATTGATTTTTTTGCAATCGGACACGCATATTTATAGTTAACTATCTGGGACCAGGCGGCTTCGCCACCTGGCTCCATCTAGCGGCTCACGGCGGGCTTCTATATATGGATTGTCATATGTATATACAACGGATATGTGCTAGTTTTCAACTGCGTAAAACTTGTGGATATACAACATTCTTTGCTGTTCCATTGTCTGTGCATATAAATAGATTGTCCGGTTTACCGACTCTTGAGCATGCAACATACAATTTTCCATGGGAAAAACAATCCGTATTAAGATCTATATAGCATTTTTCTAATGATTACCCTTGAGCTTTGTTGATGGTGATTGCAAATGCTAATCGAATCGGGAATTGCAATCTTTTAAATTGAAAAGAGAGATCCGTCGGAATCATGGGAATGCGACGAATAAGAACAGCCTCATCCTTGGAAGGCTCTTTGAAGAATGTTGCCTCTATTAGGCTTTCCATTGTATTTTTACGGCAATTCGCGTGCCGTTGCAGAGCTTTGGTGGGTTAATATTTCGCAACAGTATTGTTAGTACGCTTTTTTTCAGTTGTAGCACGTGTGGTGGAAACCCTGGGAGATCCAGGGAATTTAAAGATCCTTATGGATAGTTAACCGCTTCATTTGGTTCCAGAACTATGTCAAACACTCACAGGCAGACATAAAGACATGCAAACACAAGGTCAGACAAACAGGCACAGAGAAAGAGGGACTGAATCCAATATATAAGGACAGACACAGAGACAGGCAAACATATGGTCCGACACAAAGACACAGAGAGAGAGACATAGAAACACCCACCCACAAACACACATAGAGAGACAAAGAGACATGCACAGAGGCAATGAGACACACAGACACAGAGATAGGGAAACAGACACAGAGACAGACACTAGGACAAGCAAGCAAACAGTCAGACAAAAAGACAGAGAGAGAGAGAGAGAGAGAGAGAGAGAGAGAGAGAGAGAGAAACGAATACACAAACACACAGACATAGAGACAGGCAAACTGTTGGTCAGACACACGGGCACAGACAGAGAGAAAGTGAAATGCACAGATGTAAGCACATATATTTTAAACAGAGAGTCAGTCAAACAAGTACAGAGAGAGAGCGAACGAAAAACAGAAGCACAAACACAAAATCACAAGGATAGACACATAGAGAGGCAAACAGACGGTCAGACACACGGAAACACAGATTGAGAGATAAAAGAACAAGCACAAACACACAGAGACAGAGAGAGATATGCATACAGACGATCATACACATTTGCGCAGACAGAGAGAGAGACAGAGACACATACACAAACATACAGAGACAGACACTGAGACAAACAAACAGGCGGTCAGACACACAGACAGAGAAAGAGAGAAAAAAACAAACAAAACAAACAGAAAGACAGGCAAACAGACGGGTAAAGACAGACAAAAACTGAAACACACACACAAAGAATCAGAGGCAGACATGAGACATGCAAACACACGGTCAGACAAACAGGTGAAGAGAGAGAGAGGGACTGAAACACACACACACACATGACAGACACAGTGACAGGTAAACAGATGGTCAGACACAATAAAAGAAAAACAGAATCAAACAAATACACAAAGATAGACAGAGAGGCAGGGTAACAGACGGTCACACAAAGGAACAGAGAGAAAGAGCGAGAGAGAAAAAAAAGAGAGAGCGATAAAACAGAAACACACAGAGACAGACGCAAAGACAGGCAAACACACGGTATGACACACAGGCACACACACACAAACACATAGAAACAGATAAAGAGACAGACAAAATACCCAAAAACACATAACGTCAGAAAAACACATAAAAAACACATAAAAAAAACACACATAAAAACGCACATAAACAACACACAAAAAAGACACAGAGACAGGCAAACACACAGTCAGACACAAAGGCACGGAGAGAGAGAGAAAAAAAAACACACACAAACAAAAAAGAGTCACTCAGACACACAGCCACGGAAGAGAGAGAGAGAGAGAGAGAGAGAGAGAGAGAGACAAAAAAACACACAGAGTCAGACACACAAACACACTAAATCAGACGCAGAGTCAGGCAAACTGACAAAACATACAAAGACAGACATAGATACAGGAAAACACACAGTCAGATAGAGAGGCAAGGGGAGAAAGAAAGACAAAACACACATACAAGCATAGAAAGTCAGACATACTAACATATAAACAGACACGGAGAAAGTCAAATATGCAGTCATAGACATAGGCATTTAGAGAGAGAGAGGGAGAGAGAGAGAGAGAGAGAGAGAGAGAGTTAAAGAGAGAGAAGATAGGGAGAACACGCAAACAAAAAAGAGTCACTCAGAGAGAGAGAGATAGAAAAAAAATACACAAACACACAGAGTCAGACATACAAACATAAGAAGATAGAACCAGAGAGAGGCAAACACACAGTCAGACACAGAAGCATGGAGAGAGGGAGTGACAAAAACACACTTAAACACACAAAGTGAGAAATAAAAACACACAATAACAGACAAAAGCACAGGACAAATTTGAAAGTCCAAAATTTAAACATCATCTCTAAAGATTTTATATCATAGCTGCTGGCAAATGGATAGAAAGATGATTTTTTTTTTTTTCAGAGACCACTGTAAGGGGTCACCCTTATGGGAAGGGGGTGAGCGACTACTAGTTCTTTGAATATGGTAGCGTGCCACCAGTAGCCACTATGTGGATAGGTTCACTTCTCTGTCTACTATGGCAACAATCTATCTGTTTACTAAGGCCTATTAAAATTCACGATCTCTCCAGACAAAATATTTTATTTTTTAATAAAATTTTTTGTCTGGAGAGATCGTTGAACTGGAGAGTAATTCCTGGCTGATGCAATGTCATGACTTGGGCAAAGAAGTATAAATCTGGAAATAAACATTTTACGTTAAATCTTGTAGATACAAACGACAGGCTGTCCCTGGTGTTAATAGAAATTCTAGTATCCAAAGAAAGAATGGTGATCTAATAGGAAAGTAGATAAGCCAAATCGGAGTAGCAGATTTGTTATCACTATCTGTCGTCCAGAAATTGTGAATCAGAACTGTCCGAATATTGTTCTAACATTCACTTTTAAGGGGCGTGCTCTTCGATCTGGTTTTACAATAAATTAGCGATTTGAGTTTGACCGTTAGGGTAAAGGTTACTGGTCAACGGTCGAAGAAAATAAAATTGGTAAATGATAGCAGATAAATAAAATGAATAAATAAAGATATGAGGAAGTGAGCTTGTCGTAAAGTGATAGGGCAATAAATAAATAAAAGAAAAGAAATTTTCACACCACTACATTCATAACGACCTTTTAGGCACACAAAAGAACTAAAGTTAGAACTAAACTGCCAAAAACAGGTATGGTGCCTAAGTGACAATTTCAATTTTTTTAATTCAAACTAGAAAAATACCTGAAAACTAAAAACTTAGTTTGTTTCCTTACCACTTAAAGTGACTCATTACGTCACTTTTTAGGGTGGAATTCTAGTTTATTATGATGATTTGTTTAATCCGTAAGAAAGAAATACTCGAAGCGGACGAGAAAGTTGTTTTGACTGCAGTTAAAGTGAGAACCATAAACGAATCAAGTAAAAGGAAAAACGAACTGATATGACAGCTGCTGGGGGGGATTGTTTTTACAGGTCACGCCGAAGTTCTTATAGAAATGCTAGGGTCACTTACTAGCACTTGCAATCCTTAGTCAAGCAAAATGAATCCAAGGGGAGGATTTCAAATCGTCTGATAGAATAAATTGGTTCCAAAACCAATTATTTATTTTGTTCGAGCAGAGTGGCTTTTGAGAAGATTCACAAGAATCAAACCAGCTTGCGTGTATACTAAAAAGAGAGCTCAGTGAGACACTGGTTGCAGTTCGTCAAAAGTGAAATGATCACAGACCTGAGCCAGTTCACGGCCGAATTCTAGCAGTTAATTTGGATATGCATGCAGCAGACATTGCATACCACAAAACATATTTCTGTAATATCGCATCTGGCAAGAGCCTCCCTTTGAAACATGCAGGAAATCCAACTGACAGACGCTAAAACAAAGAGGTAGGAAAGTAAAAATGAATCAAAAGCAAGCATTTAAAGAGGTGATGGTTCTTTGAAGCGACTGATGACCAACAGTTAACAGTTCGTTATTTGGTCAATATGATGAACCCATTTTCTCAGTAATCCGGACGAGGCTATTTATAGCCAATTTTACATGTAGAACATCTTCAAGGAAAGGTCTGGTGATGGAGTAGTGATTGCAAATACTGAGGGTAAGGCTAGTGTTGTCAAAATAAGGCCCACGGCTCATACTGTATTGCGAAAATTTTACGCACAATCAAATGATAGTGACGAAAACCAGAAGAAAATGAACATTATTAGTATGGCTGCTGGGTTGTTGAAGAGTGATATAAAATGTATCACTTAAGATATGACTGAGTATGTTAAGATGGAGGACCTGAAAAATATCGAAAACAATTTGAACTACCTGCCATAGACTCTAAAGTTCTTCCTCAAGAGCCTGTTTGTGGTCAAAGACACGAAACTGAAAATACCTGGTATTTGCCAAGACATCATTCAAGCACTTGACCTAGAGCCATCTAATCTCCTCTTAGAATAGAATTCGCAGTGAAGGTTCATCATCATTAAGGAAGCCGCAGTACTCTCAGTGCTAAGGGCTTCTGTTCATCTTACAACAAGACCAGTTTATTTGAGTGAAATGCTTCAGTATAATACATCAAAATAAAGGGTTTGCAAGGCCAATTCTGTATGGGCCATGTTGCTGATAATGCGGATTCCAGTGTGGACACAACACGATCCACTCTATGGGACTATTAGTTGAAACAGTCAGCGCAAAAGATATATTAAATGCGCGAAAGATACCTACTCTTCACTACATAAAATCACGTAGCAAGCCTTCCATCCTATACCATTTGTACCAGATCCTTGGTGCACTTTGAATCTTTTTTGGAAGATGTCAAGACTGTTTTGCATCTGCCATCAAGACTTATCTGCCAATTGACATTTGATGCAAGCTTCTGGTTATCAAAAAATCTTAAAGCTGATAAAAGCACCAAATGCCGTTCCACAGATGCTCTCCGGAAAAGCATATTCTCGGGCTATCAGAGCTCACGTCATTGTTGATTGGGTCCTGAATACCTTACTAGCGGCAGAGATGTGCAAAGTTGGCCCGAGAGTGGATTTTGATCAGGTCGATCTTTGCTACACTTCAGTCGAACTTCAAGTTTTTCACTCAGTATTCGTTGGTATCTTAGAAAGATACACGAAAGTTAACGAGCAGGACCAAGGGCCGTCCTTTAACACGTTACTAAACAAGTTTGAGTGCCTCAAAGCGTTGCTGTTGTGGACATCATAGATTTCAAAGCTCTGGATTGATGTTTATTTGAATTTTGTTGATTTACTGAAGTTTTCAATTGTGGTAGAAAGAACAGTCAACTTGACCACAGTCATCACAATCAGCAGGTCAGCATCGGCTGGCGACTGGTACACTATACATACCGCATCATTAAAGTAGCCGGACAACATGCTTATATGAGTTGAAAGGAAATCATCTTTTTTTTTATTAAACAAGGTATCTGCGGCTGAATGTTGATCTTATGACATCCTTTAGATCTGCTTCCCCTCCCATGCTTCAGGTTCTATATAAATATCTGTCAAACGCAATGAAAGCGCATTCATTTCTTTGCTTCACATAGTCAACGTATTTGGTACAGATATCCGTGTATTACTACATCTATCCCATGCCAAACGATGTAGAAGGCCCACCATCTAGTACATACTGAGGATCATCCAACCTCTTAAGCACGGAATCTGTCTTAGGTTGCAGACCTTCAACTTTTGCTCCAGGTCAGTGTAGTAAGCGCTTGTTTGGCTGCCGACCAAAGGAAACCATTTTGCTCAAATAACGAAGGTGGCAGAAAGCTGAGTTCGTACTTGAAAAATGGCGGGAATTCTTCATCTAAAGTCTTTGCAACAGAGACCATCCTTTGAAATACCAAAGCAGGTCAAAACACCTTGAGCAGGGTCAACGGTAAGGAGTTCTGCTGCTGACTCTAGGTTACTTCTCACTCTCATAGTAATAGCGGTTGCTTTCTTCTTGAAAGTGTAAATGTTAGCATCTTTTCCAGTTATTCCATGCATGATTTTCCTTCTATTGGTATAGCCTCGTCTTCTTCCATCTGCTTACTTGCAATCTCGATAGTTACTACATTCCTAAGAAATGGCTCCTTTGTGAAAGGTGAAAAATCCAGGGGAAAGTGGAAAACATTTTCACCATATTTTGAAAACACGTTCCATTATTGTCGCCCAACCATCTTTGCTCTGCTCACTAGTTTCAAATGTTATACCCGAGAGTCCTTGGAGTGCAGAGCTGACAGCAGCCGACGCAGGAGTGAATAAAAGCCATGTTAGCCACTGCAACTCACTCATACCGTGTCTGCGTGTTATACCTCCACTAGTTTCTAGAGAGGATATTAATACTTGTTCTATGACCAGGTCACAGAAAAGACCAGCCCAAAATCTGTCAACGAGATTGTAAACCGATATTTTTCCATCTTGGGTCAAGGTCACAGAAACATAGGCCGTCTGCGGGATATATTGGCAGCTAAACTGAAACTTAATGACACCCTTTGTCACCAAATTCTTTTCATCCATGCCTTTCTCGGTTGCGATTTGACTTCGCGAATTTATGGCATAGGAAAATCTACACCACTAAAACCCACAAACAAGAAGAAAAACTTACAGGATATCACCGGACTATTCCTAGATTCAGCTTTCACAAAGGAAGACATTAGAAAAGCTGGGAGAAGGCCATGCTTATTTTATTTAAGGCTGCGGAAAATAAAAGAAGTCTTGACCAGGTCCGGTTCAGGAAATTCCACGAAAAACTTAGAAGTTCTGGGAATTATGTAAAGGCATAAACACTCCCATCCACAACTGATGTTTGCAAGTATCATTTGCTTCGAGCATACTGTCAAGTACAAGCATGGGAAAATGTTGAATGTCGACAGGATCTTTATGAGTATCACTGGATTGTGCGGAAAGGAGAATTACGACCTGTGCATTCAGATAGAATGCATCTTCTTTTTTCTTAGTGTTTCACTGTAATTGCAAGAGCGAGTGTTCGACACTACGATCTTCTTGAAAAAGGCATGGCTTAAAATGTACCTGGGCTTGTGGATATTGTAAAGGAACAAGCAGCTCTAACTGCAAAACAGGTATTGCGAGAACCCTTGAAAACGATGGTAGCGAAGAATACCGAATTTTGAATTGCTTTGCCAAGCTTTAAGTCCCAAACCATTGTTTTAACTTTGAACATTCAGTTTATGCTCATCAGCATAGAATTAACATATCTAGTCAATTTTGCTGGTATTTACTCAATCAACACGTTTTGCCTCAGCCTCAAATTCAACCTAAAAAACCAGCACATATTTTTAGGCCGGGTAGTGAAAGAATCATATGTATAGCAATTTGTTTGAGGTTGACCCTTATTTTGGAATTTTTCTAGAACCTCTCTCCCATCCTCACACTCTCTCAAAGTTCTAAACCCCAAACAACTCATTTGGATTTAATCATTTACTTTTATCTTCATCAGCAAATAAAGAGCGTAGAAATGACATATCTGATCACATTTGCTGGTGTTTACTCAATCAATATTGTTTGCCTCAGCCTCGAATTCAACCTCAGAAAACTCAAATTTATGAAAGAGCTAAATTGGTAAACTTTTGGATTCGGAATCAGCATCATTTTTTCAGTCGGATAGTGAAAGAATCATTTGTATAGCAATTTACTTGAGATTGACCCCTTTTTTTCATAATTTTCTAAGACTATTAACTTTGTTTCAGAGACCTCGAAAGCTGTGAATATGTCTTTGAAGGCTATTAAAAATTGCCGAACACTTTTGCCCTGATTTTGGAACTTGGTATGTTTTTTTGCGACTGCGATTTTTAACCAGTTCTGTGCAAGTCCTATATTCGATTGGGAAATGAATCCCTCTAATCTAATTTTGTATGTAAGTAAATTAACATGGTAGTAAACTAAAAAAAAGAACCTTGTCTAGTAAATTATTTTACACCGATCCAAGAAAATATTTTAGTTGACAATTTTGTGGCTTTTAATTATGAGACTGGTGGAGTATGTTGATTAGGATTTTTGAGGGAATATCGGATGGGTGAAAATTTATGGAGTGTGGAGTTATATGGACAGGGGACTGTATGGTTAATCCTGTGGTGGAATGCGTTAGTTTTTGAAGTTGTAGATCATGGGTTGTGCGGTTACCGCAACAGCAAATAAATAAATTAACGTGAAATTTATGCCGTCTGATTAAGTAATTCTGACATTAATTCAGAGACATTCTCATGTGATGTTTTCTATGATTTCTTAAGTTTCAGTCTGGTACTTCCTGAAAAAAGAAAATAATTTTGTTAAAGATCGAAATACATTTTTCCCACTAAAATCTCGCTATCTGACCTTAATAAGATGACTTTTTTGGTTTGATTTCTGTGATTCTGTCAATATACTTGATTGATAGTTAATTGGATTTGGGTAAGTAGCATCTTGATTACATGATTTTAAGTTGTCACAAAACCTAAAGATGACTGCTGGCACTTTATATCGACAAAATCAGTCTTATATTACAAGAAATTAATTTTACCTTTCAAAAATTTTCTTTACCACAGGTGTTTGACTGGGACAGATCCTTTAAACCAAAACAACAAAGAGGAAATAAAATACTTGTCGGTTATATACTACACAGTCGAAAAGTCAAATTTCAGAAGTCAAATGCTAACGAAATCAAACAAAATATGATAAAAATATAACAGTTAAGAATCAAATTTGGGGTATATATTTGCATTTAAGGGGGGAGGGCAAAGCATAGCATATATTAAATATGTAACCTAACCAAACTACCAACTAGATACTTAAATAAAATATAGCTACAATTTATTTTCCAACCAAAGCTATTTGTCTAGTATGAAGGAGTTACTTGGCCAGTTTCTTGTGTCAAGCTGTCATCATTCGCGATCAAAATTCTCTAGCGTGTATTATATAATCGACAAGTTCAAAAATAGTACCGGATTGAAAATTGGTCATGAACTAAGAAAATATTACATTCATCAGAAATCCTTCTTGGAGTTCTGGCCATCCATAACAAGATATAAGCTAAAATATCTGGAAAGGTGTGCCAACATGGTTGGCTTGGGTTTTCATGGGGTTGTATTCGACAGGAGGAGAGTTGAAAGGATAGATAGATTGTATTTTAGGGTTTACTTATTTCTGTTTCCCTCTCTATCGTGTTCTTTCATTGTAGGTATACCCTGTTTTTTTGCTGCGTTAATGCTTTCAATTCTTAAATATTCTTAATTCTTCCTTTTACCAATCTGCAATTTTACTATTACCTCATTCTTAACATTTAACCATTTTTAACATGTGCAGCAACATAATCGGTGTGGGATTTTATGAAGCTCTATTTGGGTGGAGGGAGAGGTTGACTGACTTGTTTCTGAGCAGGGAAAGATAGCCTGTATTTTCGTATTTATTTATATCTATCTCCTTTTCTATCTTGATCTCTCTTCGTAGATGTGTACTGTTTTGATACCTTGTTATTATTTCCATTTTTTTAACCTATTTCTATGGACAAGTGCAACTTCTTGTGTAGGCTATTGACTATTTTATTTGTCTATGTTTTATTAGCAAACTATGGCACTGGGGGGAAATGGTGATTCAATTAATTAATTAAAACAATGAAATTTTACGCTCCTGCGAAAACCCAGTAGGACAGATATACTCCTGGATGACTTCTGCCCCTCCCCAACGAACTGTCAATAATCTCTATAGAAGCCCGTGGCTATTGGTACCATCAAGACTAATCTAGAAAAAACTCAAGAGGTTTCAAGGATCGGCAAAAGAAAAGTCCAATCATCCATCATTAGTCAAAATGTACTGAAGGAAATTAGTTCCTACTTTTATTAAATAAAAAAAAAAATTTTCAACTCAAAGTAAAGAGCAATATGATCCTACCCTACTCAAGATTTCACTCTGCACGCTAAAGTTTTTTAGTACTAAAAAAAACTTATTATTCTAATTAAACGGACAAACACAAAGTAGAAACAATAGGGAAAATCTTTTCAAGAGAGTGGAAATCAATTCAGTGGACATTTCGGCTCCATGTCCAAGAGCCGTCTTAAGCACAATAAGAAAAAGAAAAAAAACACACACACATATATATATATATATATATATATATATATATATATATATATATATATATATATATATATATATATATATATATATATATATATATATATATATATATATATATAAATATATATATATATATATATATATATATATATATATATATATATATATATATATATATATATATATATATATATAAACTTACATTAAAATGTGAGAATAAAAACTAATTATGTTTTCTTTTAAACTTTTTAAAAGCTGCCTTAGCATCCTTACTTCAGCGAAGTTCAACCAGGATTGATAAATAGAATGAAGTGAGATGATAATTTCATTCAAACAAAACAGAACAAAATGATTAAATGCAAGTGATTAAACTTAAACTTGATTAAACTTGATTAAGTCTTTTTCAAACCAATGTATGCTAAGAAAAATTATCACCTGCAAGAAATTTTATGGAGGAGGATTTTTCAGTGAAGATGGAATTTATGAGGTGGGGAGGGGGGAATTATGTGGGAGGATTTTTTCGTGGAAGAGTTTCTGGTGATTGGTTAGAAATTTTCATGGAGGGTTATTTACCAGCCAGATTTAATGGTATTATTTGAAAAAAGATCAGAAATGAAATAAATTAAAAATATAGAAAGCACCATTTAAAGTAAGAAAGTGAGAAGCACCATTAAAACTCAAAACAAACACATTTATTTGGTATATGAAGGGGTTTTTCCCCTCCTAAATACCTTGTTCTTAACGCAAAAGTTTGACTATTCGTTCCAATTTTTTAAGAACGACTCCTGAAGCACCAGAGTCGTTTAATTGGAATAGAAAGTTTATTTAGAAGTGCTAAGACTCTAGCGCAGGGCTTCTTAAACTATGGGTCGCGACCTCATTTGGGGTCGCGTAGTAAAATTATGGGGTCGCGAGTGATAAAAATACAATTTAACAGAAAATGTTTTTTTAACTTGTAAAATTATTGTTATAAAGAAAAATAACAATCATCGTAGATAATATATCATAAAATCTTCTGGTTCGGAAAGACTGTTTATACCAGCATTTCTATTCCGATCATTATAATATCTTGTATAAACTTACTATGAATCAGAAGATGTTATAGAAATTTATAAAAAATGTAGATTTATTTTTGTCAGTCTCTTAAAACCGAAATAATCCTAATAAATATTATCAACAAAATTTCTAAGTGTTATTTCGAAGAAACTATATAAACATTTCGTCTTATTTTCATAAAGCCATTGTATGATTGTGAACGAAGTGTATGTTATTCCGAATTAGTCAGTTTAACCCTTTCGCGCCCGACGGGACCCTACAGTCCCGGCATTTTTTTCCTTTGGTTGCTTCTTAATTGATTGATAGCACCAGAATTGAATGATGTGCTTCAGGATGCTGTTAAGGTCATAAATTTTATTAAGAGTCCTGCCCTTAACAGTCGCTTATTTTCGAATCTCTGTAAGGATACGGATTCCAACTGCATAACTTTGTGATTACATGCAGAAGTAAGATGGTTGTCAAGAGGTCAAAGTTTAAGAAGATTATTGTTATTAAAGGACGAGATCGAAATATTTTTAACTGAAAGAAAATGTGAATTTGCTACTTTTTTTTAAATGACTTGTGGCTATCCAAGCTGTGTTATTTGTCAGATATTTTTGCGAAGATATACGATCTTAACTTGTCTCTTCAAGGAATTCATTGCGATATATTTACTTCAAACAATAAAATTGAAAGTTTTATTAAAAATATCAGCATTGGGAAAAGTAGGGTCGAAAAAAATTTGTTCGAAATGTTTTCCAGTGTCGACAATTTTGTAATTGAGAAAATTCATCGTAAAACTTTTATTTCAAAAACTATTGTAGATCACTTAAAAGCACTAGAAATACAGTTCCGGACATATTTTATATTAAATAGTGATTTACAAAAAATAGTTTGGACTCAAAAGCCGTTTTGGATTGTCTTAAGGGAAATTGATCATCTGCAACTTAAAGCTCAAGAGGAATTTGCTGAGCTTTCGTGTGACTCAAACTTAAAACTACAATTAAAAATAAAAGCCCTTGACTGAATTCTGGATTGGAACTAGAACTGAATTCCCCAAAATCGCCGATATGGCGTTAAATGTACTTCTGCCATTCAACACTATATTTATGTGAAGTTACTTTCCCAGCTTTAAAACGCATTAACTCCCAATATCGTTCAGCAATAAAAAATTTTGAAGAGGTCTTACGTCCAGCAGTTTCAAACATTACACCAAGATTTGATTTGTTATGCAATAAAAACAGGCACATCCATCTCATTAAATTTTTAACGTAAATTTTAATTTAATATTTACCACGCAACTACTTGGATATATTCGAGAGAACTAAGACGGTCAGAATCCACTTTTTTTTTGAAACTATAATAAAAACATTTCTATAACATTTTGTGCAAATTTCAATTTTAGATTTTTATATGTTTCAAAACAAATTCTAAATATATATATTTTTTCATATGCATGTGTGTATTGTTACCTAATAAATATATCATCAAAAAATATTAATTTATTTTTCTTTTATATTTGTTGGGGAAGTTAAGAAACTCGCAATCATAAATGGGGTCGGGAATTACAAAAGATTAAGAAGCCCTGTTCTAGTGCAAAGAGGGAGAAACCCCTTCATATACGGAATAATTTCTATTCATTTTGAGTTTTAGTGTTGCATCGGTTGAAAAAATATGTTTTGTTTTCTTATTTTGTTAGCGCAAAGAGTGTGACCAAGAGGAACGGCAGCCCCCCGTAGACCGAATATCTTTTGTTTCTTATAAATTTCAACTTCGATCGTTCATTTTACTGGATATGGTTAATTTCTTTCTAATGAGCCCTCTCCCAATGTTTTACAAGTCACTGGTTTTTAGGATCACCTCTTGTGAAAACAAAAGGGGAAATGTCACTGCTCACCATGTGAAAAAGTGAGTTTCCTTGTAGCTCAATAATATAGCCAAAAAATAACCAATATAACCAAAAAATAGATTAGCCGAAATATAATAAATATGATTCCTGCATCAGTTTCAAATAGTTATTCTTCCTCATTTCAAGGTTGGTTGTTTTTTTTAATCTGAAACTGCAACCATGGTTTTGTAATCGCTTTTTTGATATTATAGATATGGTGACTGCCCCCTCCTTAGGCAACTACGGCCCACCATTACGGGTAAAAAAAATAGCATGATATAAGTAGCAAAAAAAATATAATCCAAATAATCCAAATAAAACAAAATTCTTCCTAAAAAAGAAAATACCTAAGTAAAGCCAACTGATACAATAGAGCCGCAACCATAACCATTGCAACTAATTCATATCACCATCATAAAAACATTTAAAGCATAACCATAACTCGGCCTCGTTTATGGTCGAGACAAGCGTTGTACTCGTGTTCTTACCGTTGAACATGCCACATCTGGTTTCCGTGCCAGCTATACCAAACTTGCTGCGCTTAAGTGTAATTATAGTAGTCATGTACTTGCTAACCTATATAGTGCCCTGGCTCTGCCTCTCGCCCTATATATTTTGCCACATTGGGATTCACTGCTGAACCTGAGCAGTTAAAGGTTTGATAGGGATTTTGTCATTGTTTGATGTTCTTATTGAGATTCCCGCTGAATTGCAGGAATAGTTTGATTTTGAAAAGATATTGGGTTCTTGACCCTTTAGATGTAGTGGATTTATTAGAATGCGATGCATTTAAAGTTTAAACCGTTTAATACATTTTCTGCTAATTAGTATTATTTACATGTACTGTTTTGATTAATTTTGTGCTATCCATTTTGTTTGTTTAGAAATTGATATTTTTTTATGTTTTTTTTTCTTTTCCGCTTCTTTTGTGTATATTGTAAGCGGGCAAACTTATTTTATCTTAATTCAAAAACCTTTTTTCAATCAAGTGTTTTTGTTCTGAATGGGCAAAATATGTTAGAACGTGTTCCCGCATAGCGGAATATATATCAGAACTGCATGTTGCAACCTTTACTGACAAACCCGTCAGTAGAATCCATCTGTTGTATTTCGGTCTTTTATATAACTAAGTTTACCATTGCCATTTTGCCGTGATTTTTTAAGAGGTCCGTGGCACCGTTTCACGACTATTTTTTATCCAAGCATAAAACCGCAAATATTGTGTAAATATGTACGACAATGACGACTCATGTACGGGTCACTCAAAGGTTGGTAGTAGCTTCTAAGGTCGATAGACGGGAAAGGATGTAAAGGACTATCATCACCTGCCGATTTAAATCAGCATTGAAAATCCGGAAATACTACTTAGTTTATGTCAGTTATCTCATATGGTTAAAAGTTACTTTTTGGGTTATGCAATATGTTTGTAACATGTCTATGACATTGCCATGAGACACATAAATAGCTCCTTCTAGAAAATTCAGCTTCTTAACGAATGTCCGCTTTAGGATTGTAATTCATTCTTTACCTTTAAAATAATTACTGATTGTTTATAAGCTCCTAACAACCTAAAAATGAACGAAATATACCCATAAATAATTTTGAGCCTATTTCAAATGTAAGACACCTGAATGAAAAAAATTGTCCTGTATTTAAGCATCTTTGCAATTTAGTTGGATTCCACTACTGATGGACGTTTTCCAAGGCTACAGAACTAGTGGGGATATGGGCTGTGCTACGACTAATAATAAATCGTAGCTACAGACGTTTGAAAACAGTTATATCACTTAAAGAAATATGCTTATTTAAGATGTTAAGCCAAAAACGATAAGAAAATATCATAAATAAAGAGATCAAACTGAAACCAAAAGAGATCTAAATGAGCCCTTCTAAGAGGTAGAATTATACTAGAGCGATAATATACTACTTAGCCTGGACTTGCATTTTAGTAACTGACAACCGAATGATTTTTGTCAATACTGAAGGATTTGTGATAAATAAGGTTATCATTTCCTTCTTGGCAGCAGGGATCATGGAAAAAGCTCTGAATTTCCCTCAGCCAAAGTTTGAAAATAAGAGCTATATCTTAAGATAAAAATATATTTTAAAATAAGAGCCATATCTATCTTCACGTAATTAACTGACTTGAAAAATAGAGGATACGTGGGATAAGTTGATGCGGGTTTGAAGTGTCCCTTTGAGGGTTCCCCAAAGTCTCGGGATTTGTACTATTTTTCCCGTAACCTGCGTTTTGTATATAGTCTTTCTAATATTGCCTTCAGCTCCTCAAATCCAGCCTCTGGATTAAGTATAAATGTCATTCTGACTAAAATTCCACTTCAGAACCTTATAATTACTGCAGCAGTGCTTTCAAGGACCTGACAAGGAACTGAGGGAAAATTACTAGTGCAAAAAAAGATCCAAACAATTAGACATGACCAATTATTGTGTCCTTGAATACAGGAATCCATCCTTGGAAGGTACAAAGGTACTTTTGAAGGTACATATGACATTACACCAATAAATATGAGGATTCTATTATTGTATCTTTACATAATGAACAATCTTAGTTTTCCCAGGCTTTTCTTTCATCCTTTTTGTTATCATAACAAACGCTACGATTGAAGTAAGCGGTCGTTCATGACTACACATTGTTATGTTTATAGGGGTGGGCACAGGGTACAGCCTCCAGCCATGAATAACGATAATTTTTATAAATATTCCCGGATGTTACGAAAACCACATTACCAAAACATCTTATAGACATTTTAAAACTATCCTTTTATTCGCCCTTGTCTTTAAGACTCCTCCCCCTTCAAAAAAATGAATTTACTCCATAAACAGATTTCTGCTTATAGTACTGGCTCGGTAGAGCAAAAAAAAACATTATTCCTTTGTGTATTCATCTAAAAAAAGCTTTTTCCAAAACACAAGTTTTTCAAAGAAAAGTAAAGAGCTCCATTAAACATAAAATGAGCAGAAATAAAGTCAAATAATCTTCAAAGCGTAAAATTATCGCAAATCGTCATCAGTGAATAAATGAATTCCAAAACGAACAGAAATTACAAATAGATATCATGGTCAAACTCCAAACGAGCACAAAGTTAACATGATGATTGCTGACAGTCCCCATGCCTTCTCAAGACTAGAACTTAATTTGCCCTTTACTGAAAACTAAATACATTCTAAATATTTTCACTTTTTTTGCGATCGTAAATAAATAATTCTGGAAAATTTAAGGAATAAATATCATTATATGTATATTAAACTGACAATCCACATTTTTTTTTTTTTTTTTTTTTTTTTGCAAAGTGAAAATTATATTCTGTTGTTGAGAAGGCAGGGGGGTTGTCAACACTACTCATGCTAATTTTTGCTCGTTTTGAATTTGACTCGGTTATTTATTGTAATTTCTGGTCGTTTCAGGTTTTATTTATTTATTGATAGTGATTTGTGGCGGTTTTACACTCTGAAGATTATTTGACTTTATTTCTACTCATTTTTTGGTTTAATAAAGCTGTTTGCCTTTCTTTGAAAAATTACTTTGGGAAAAAAGGTTTAATTAATCTCTGTTCGTTTTTTATTTATATAATCTTTTTCGTGGATTTTTTTATATCTTGACAGTTTTTCCTATAAGAATCCATAGTTTGGCTTGCTGTTTATATGTTGGAAAAACTTTTTCACCAATTTTTAATCCTGACACAAATAGTATTGTTTATTCTTCCTGAATAAAACATACTTTCAAATTAATCTTATTCCTCCTGAAGTTGACCTAAAATAAAACACAATATCATTCTCCAAAAACTGTTTTATGGTCTTTGACAACTAGGATACACTTACACACTTTTGATTCATTTAAATTATAAGACCAGAAATAATAAGTTTGCAATTCCGGCTTTGAGTCTCTGGGGCCTCCAGTTTAATAATAGTAGGAGAAAAATAAGTTTTGACCAGGAAAAAATTGGTACAGAAATGGTTTCTTCACCATCCGGACCGGAAAAAAATTCTTAACAACATATCAAAAAACTAAATCTCTAGCTCGATGCGAAATCGTTTTTTTTAATGGTTTTTTATTTATTTTCTCAAAAACCGGGAAAAAATTAAAAACGTAAACTATAATGTTTTACACATCTTTTTAGATCAGCTTTTGGCTCTGAATTCATTTCTGATACTCATTTCGTTACCTGACCAAAAGAAAAATATTTATCAGCAAAAAAAAAAAATGGGGAAAAAAACTGTGTCTTTGGGGAAAAAAACTCTTACCAGGTTTGTAGTCTATTTGGCTGTGTAAACGAAAGGCTTAGACAAAAAAAAAAGACTAAACAACAATAAACAGGAATGACGAAACACCTCAGCGCCAAACACCATGAGACAAGGTAGGTTCTAACTTAATGTGTTCAGAGAAAAGCTTTTATCTTATTTTTCAAATATATAAAAATTGCACATCATCAAAATATAGGAACTGGATTTTTCATCATCACAGTTAACTGTTATTCTTCTTCACTAAGTTCTTCTTCTTGAAACTTCGAATTGTTGCACGAGCTTCCCTTACAGGTACGGCAGGCTATAGTACACTCAAGTCCGTTTTTCTTACAGGTACACTTTTCACTATCACAGCCGTCAATACGACACGAGCATTTGATAATTTTCAGCAGCTGAGACGGAGCGGCAGGGAGATCTGTTTTATTGGCGCAAAAACTTCGTTATCCTGCAGTTTCCATCCCAGGCGTAAAGGGTCTACTGGGTTCCCGAGCCAGATTTGAACATGGCAGTAGACACGTAGCGAGGGGTACTTCGCTGCTGCCTGAGTCGGTGGCAGTTCTTGTGGATGCACGAAAGTGGTGGCAGTGCTCACTTTTCTGTGAAAGATTAGCTTTCTGGCAGTGTCCAGGTTCGAAACATCAGGGCAACCGTAAAGTATCAACAATGCTCGCTCTCCTGCTGCCACAATATCGTCAGGCGATGCGAGCTTGTCGCCAAATATAGCAGCGCTGTCCCTGAAACTCTTGTTGGAAAGTAGCAGCTGAACGGCTTTGCCCTTTCCTATTCCGTAAAGGTGAGAGGTTGTGTCACAACCCAGCACGGCATGACAGAACGGTATCAAATTGTTGACATCTGCTCCTCGCTTCTGCTTCATCTCACTAATATCCCAAGCTGAACTAGTACCGCCAAACTTAGCTTCAGGTGAGAAATATAAACGCCCGGAACGCGAATCTGATCGACTGATCAGAAGAACCAAGATGTCAGTATCATCAGCAACCACGATTGTGTCTGTAAGACTAGCAGCTTCTACGGCATTTTCTACAATCAGAACGTCGGCGTCTCCTTCCGAGTGGAAAATTCGGAAACCAACGGCTTCCAAACGGTTGCCGAGCAGCTTCAGGAAACGTCCTTTGTTTGTCTTACATGAAAGAAACTCTTCTTTCTTCATGCAGAGGGTCATCTCTTCGGTGAAAAAGACTTGGCGGCCAACCATCCTTGCTCGACGTAAATGGGTAGCATCTTTGATTGCTGGACCACCTTCATATCCGTCAAACACAACAATCGCACTAGGGTACCTTGCTTGTACGTAATGGACGTATGAAGCAAAGATGACCTTGAAGGTTGACCCTACCTTCCATGGAACTCGATGTAGAAGAGAACCACCATCCAAGACGATGTTACACGCTGAAGCAGGTCTTGAGGGTGACTGAGTCTCAATCCCGCAAGCCAGAAAGATCACTTTTGCAAGCTCTGGCTTATTTGCCTTTCTCATAAGGCCATCGCTTTCGAAAAGAGAAGGAGGAATCGTACAAAGTTCGTACTTGAAGTATTCTTCTCGGAGGTCAGTTCGTTGGGCTACTATTATAAACCGCTGGAAAAGGAGCGCCGGATCTATGTGCGCTACCACAGAGGACCCCGCCTTTTTGGCATTCATTAGGGTCACTTGGTCTTTTTTCTTGAAGACTTGCTCTTTCAAGGTTTTTCCCGTCATCTTACTTAGAATCAACTTTCCAGCCACATCGGCCTCGTCAACATTAACATCTTGGGAAGAAGTTATGCCGTTGGTAATGTTTCTAAGCTGATTGTCACCTCTGAACGGAGAAGATTCTCCGAAGTATCCGACGAGCTTCTGGGTATCGTCGAAGTCACGCTCCTTTCTACTGGAACTCATGTCGCGGTGCTGCTCACTTGTCGAGTAACCAATTTTTGTCAAATTTTGCATCAAGAGGTTGATCTCCAGGCTTGCTGGTCTTGACAGAACCCAAATGGCTCTCTGCTGTTCTGTTATCCCACCTCCAGTTGTAAGACCGCCCGATGTTTTCAGACTTCTCATATACTCCTGCTCGATGACAAGATCTGCCGATAGCCCAGCCCAGCGTCGCTCTGATCTTCTAATGGTGTGACCTCCCTGTTCAAATGCTTCGAAGATTGGTGGGTGACTAGTTTGAAGCTTAGCCATCTCTTGCTGGTATATCCAGACCGACTTGACATAGAGGTTATGTCCAGATGCTGCTAGAAACGGAAGCATCTCTACTGCAGATTGTAGGTGCAAATCCCACAGACCTAGTCTCTCGGCACGTATGAACTTAAGCAGTATCCCAACCATGTCAAGATACTGAAACCAGAGCTTCGCAGTTCTCTGAGTCAGCAGGTTTTGGCGTCTCTGCTTGAGAAAGTTTTCAAGTTGCTTGAGCTGGGGATCATGACTGAGATCTTCGGGTGGGAGGTATCCATCCAGTACGTTAGCGAAGACAGTAGACATGTTTAGAGACGTCAACGTCGCTTGCTCTTCTTCGAGGAGATGAGCATATATGGCCGAGCTCACGAGAATGTGAGCTCGGACAGCTCTAGAAAGAACCTCTTTCAGACCAGAACCTTCCATGAGGTGTCCTATGCATCCGACAAAACTCATCATCAAATGAAAACCGCCTAACTTGAGAACAATACTACTCAGCTCATTCGTCGTGTCGGACTTGAGGATCTTCATAGACTTCCACCAGAGCGGCTGGTCAAATGTGAGAACGGGTGTGAATCCGTAGGTTCTGCCTTGCGAAGCTACAAAGTGCAAGGTTGAGTAAAGGCAGGATTCGTTGCTAGACGGGAGGTCAATCATGGG
Organism: Artemia franciscana; assembly: GCF_032884065.1. NCBI lineage: Eukaryota > Metazoa > Arthropoda > Branchiopoda > Anostraca > Artemiidae > Artemia > Artemia franciscana. The sequence goes on from NC_088875.1 coordinate 22,529,135, forward strand.
CAAAAACAAGACGCTTGCCTTGCTGCGAAGGTTTCCCGTTTCATGATGTATTTGGTTAGAGAAAACTGACTGCATGAATCCATTCCAGCTCGGCCTTGGGACATTCAGGAACCCGGTAGCTAACCAGAGCTGATCGAGTGAGGCATACGGGTCGTTGACATTTTTGCCAGGGATCTTCTCATATTGCACCTTTGAAAGCACTGTCTCACTTAAGCGGTAAGGGTAGATGGGAATTTTTCCTTTTTGGGCTACTTCATCTAATGAAACTTCAACTCTCGGAATGGGCGATCGGCTGTTAATGAGAGGAGGCGTGACTGTTGCTAGCAGAGCCATCCCATGGAAAGTGTTTCTTCCGTCCATCGTGCAAACATCGTGATCTGTATTATCAGCTACTTGCTGCACAGCATGTGCGGAGGTAACTCCTGCAAGGCTAGATTCATCATGGACTGATGCAAAGCGTTTAAATTTCTGGACTTCAGCATAGGAGGAGCAGAATCCATGGCTGTGTAAAGTGTCAATAAGAAATCGGGACTTGAAATGGTGATCCAGTTGCACTGCTAAGCCTAGTTGCAGTGGACAAATGAGGGCACGCGGGCGAGCTGCTTGAACGATGGAATTGCCAATGGCAAGCACTTTGAAGAAATATCGGTTCCAACGAATATTTCATCTAAGAACACCATTAGGCTATCAGGTAGAGAGCCTTCCAGCTGTTCTCCAGAAGAAATCTGCTTTGCGGTCACATATGATTCCTTCTGTGCTGGCAGTCCTTTGATATCACTTTTGATAATCTTTGCTGCTGCTCTAATAAGCTTGATTTTCTCACTCTCTTCGTTATCGGTTTTGTCCAAGTAATAAAAATTCTGGAGTATCGCTGGTGCTTTTTCTTTGAATGTCACCACGTCAGCCTTACCGTCAATAGTCGCAAATACTAGCTGGTCACTGAAATATTCCAGAAGCTTGCTCTTCAAGTACTTGTTACAGTACGGTTCAAGGTCTGTCCCATTCAAAAGCTCTCCCATTTTAACAACAAGTTCACTGACTGTATACTGTTCTTCGTCATTTTCTTCGAAAAAAGTAGCCAGCTTCAAAAACGCCTGATATCTTTCATCGTGACCTGGCCTCCCCCTTTTTGGACGTTTTTTATCTGGCTCAGTATCTTCGAGTATTCCAAAAAGCTCTTGCGTTGCAAATCTGGCTGGAAGGCTCTTATTTAATCGAAACATAGAAGAACAGGCTGCGTGATAAATGGCGTCAACTGCTTGCAGGTCTGACACTGCACATATTCGGTGGAAAACGTTATTTGACCAATCATCATCACGGCTTTTGCACACTGCCTTTATACTCTCTTCAAAGTCTTTAGTCCGAACCTTGTACTACTCGTGCCCTTTTCTGTGGGTAGTGTGGAGATTTATCCTTGTAGTGCAGAAAAAGCAACACTCTTGGAAGTTGAAACTTGGAGTCCGTGATCGGAGTACCACTTTTTCTGCTTCCGTCTTTTCTTGCAAGGTTCGTCGTCTCTCATTCTCAATTTTTGACAGGTATATTTTGTTTGTGAAAGTCTTTCTGCAAGCAACATGGACTTGGTTCCCTGCCTCGACAGAGATGCTGGTACCTCTCGTTTTGCTAGCTTCATTGATCGCCGTAGCTCCTTTTTCTGCCAGTACCGACGATTCTGAGGTGTCTATTGAACGTTCACAAAGGGGACATAAAACTGCGGTCTCAGCCATCTAAAAAAGAGAACTGGGAATAAGTGAGCTGTCGGTGAATGTTACAACGAAAACCCTCATTCTGAACCGAAAAATTCGTGCTCCTCTTCGAAAAATACCCCGTGATCGTGTGTCGCTTGATTTTTTTTTTTTTTTTTTTTTTTACTTCCTACAAAAACAAAAACAAAACATAAAAAAGAATTAAATGATTAAACGTGATGTTTCTGTCTAATAAAAGAGCACAAAAACAAGCGTTTCTTAAAAGGGAAACCATGAATAAACTACTTTTCTTTTCACGGTTCCTCATTCTCGGATTCTGGAAATATCTAAAAAATAGGCGCAAAAAACGTGAAAAAAAGGGAATTTTGCAACGGGATGGAGATTTAGATTTTTGATATGTTGTAGAGCTCTCTTTTCTGAACACAGTGGTGCAAAAATAATTTCTGTACCAATTTTTTTCTGGTTCGACCATTTTTTTCCGTATCTTTCCCCTACTATAAAGATTTTGTGCAATCCTGGGCCCATTTTGATCACAGCCTAGACTTCATCACTTGGTGATGCTCTTCTGTCAACAAGAGTCAAAAGCCTGGACATACAATTTCAAGCCTATTACCTGGATACACTTACACTCTTTTGATTTAGTTAAATTCTAAGAGCAAAAGTAGTAATAGTAGTAGATCTGAAAGTTTCAACTTAATACCCATGGTCATTCTTGGGATATTACTGAGATGTCTTATTGACAACCAGCATACACACATTGCCTGATTTAGTTTTAAACAAAATTTAGTTTTAAAGAATAATGGGCCTAATATATAATTGTGGGGGCTTGACATACCATATATCCCTAAAGACATTAGTACATGACCGTTTTGCTATGCTGTAAAAAATGACTGTCTAAAACTTTAGACTAGATCTGTTTGGAAAATGACTGGGCTTGGGAGAGGGGCTGCATACCCTCCTATGTCTTTTGACTCTTAAAAATAGCATGACAACTTTTCGATTTAGTTAACATACATCCGCCTAAATATTCCTTTTAAGCTTGACCTTAATGCTCTTAGCTTGTGTAGTAACAATAGTTGTAGTAGCAATAGCAGCAGTATGCACATAGCACCTTTGGTTTTTTCAACATCGCCTTCAATAAACTATAAAAGTTTAAACTTGATACAATGAACTATTCCTGAAGCATTTCTGATACGTCCTCTTATCAACCGTTGTGGGTATAGCGTGTTTTTGATTTAGTTAAATACAGCATCAATATTTCCTAAATTTTCCGCCTTAATACCTATAGTATTAGTAGAAGCAGTAGTATTAGTAACAGTAAAATTAATAGCAGTAGCCTTATCTTTAATGGAAGTAGTAATAGTGAAATAGTATTAATAGTAATAGTAGTAGTAGTATGAGCAGAAGCAGTAGCAACAGGATGGAAATATTTTCTGTTGGTCTGTCCAACATCCCCCACAAGCTCTGTTTGTTTCAACTTCACGCACCAAACTGTTCCTAGTATTACAAGTAGTTGTAATAGAAGTAAATGTCGGGCTAATTGTAGCAGTGACAATGGTATTAGTAGTAGCGTGCACGTCTTGCACTTTGGTCTGAGGATTCTCACCTATTCGTATTCTCTAAAAGTTCCAACTTAATAACCAAATAAATTCTTTATATAAACTCTTTTGCCAACATGCATGTACAAAGCGTCTTTGGATTTGGTTCATATGTTCGGGGTATCAGTAGAAGTAGTAGTAGTAGCTGTAATAGTAGTAGCAGTATGCAAATATTCCTATTTTGATCATCTCCCTTACCATTACCAGAAAGTTCCAAATTAATATACCCAGTCATTAATAAGTTACACTCTTTTGAAAATCCATGCACATATAATGTGTTTTGATTTAGTTGAACTCTCTCCTCAACATTCTCTGAAAGGCTTACCTAAATTGCTTTCTTGCTTTTGGAAAATATAGTTTGAACATGCATAACTTTCAAAATAACATATACTATACGTAAACAGTGAACGAATTGCGTAACATAGAGCCCCTAGCCTGAAGACTCTGGGGAGTTTGACATCGTCAAAGACGTAAATACTTGACCTTTAAACAATGTTCAACAAACTAGTTCGCATAAAATTTTGATTGGATGTATTTTAAGTGAATTGAGGCTGGTTGTCCTCAATTCACTTTTGACTCTTAAAAACGCCACTAGATATTCCAACTTCCAATCAAAAGAGCCCCATCCGATCCGAAGTTATAATAGTTACCCCAGATTCCTGGTAATAGCCCTAAGGTTATTATGAGGGGCAGACAACTTGCCCCTTGGCTCTGGAGGGCTGTACCCATCCTTAAGGGATTGTTACAAACTCTTCGGATTATTGTGACCAAAATGGCTATCTCAAAATTGTGATCGGATGTATTTGGGAAAAGAATATGTGAGGGAGAAGGGAGGCATAGCTGCCCTTCATCAATTTTGACCCTTAAAAGGGAACTAAAACCTTAAGTTTCTAATAAAATGAACCTCTTCTAAAATTCACTCAACCACCCATTCCATTAACAAGTATATATTCCCCAGAGCAAAACTTAAAACCCTTGCCCACAGACTCTGAGGTGTTGCGTCAACCCTGGGAGCCTTGTTATGTGATTTTCGGATGGTTTTTGAACAAATGGCTATCTCTTTCGAATATCTTTCGAATTCATTTGGGGAAAATATACCGTAAAGGGATGGAGAATATTTAGGTGCCATCCAATCACTTTTTCGCTAAAAAACGGGCACTAGAACTTCATATTGCAAATCCAATGGGCCTCGTCCTAAGTTTATATGACCACCCTTTCCATAAGTACCTTATATCGCCCGGGGGCTTAACTTACAACCCTTGCCCTGAGGGCTCTGGGGTATCATCTTTAAATATATATTTACTGGACCTTTCAACTACACTGATCAAATGGATACCTCAAAACTTTAATTGGATATATTTGGGGAAATGGTGGGCCTATTGGGGTCCGGTCGCCCTTCAGTGACTTTCGACGATTAAAATGGGCATTAGACATTGCAATTTCCAATTGAATGGGCTCATTTCAAAGTTTCTACGACAACTACTTTTATACAAATTGTGTCGATATAAAGCCAACAAAAATTGGGGGGAGTAGTATCCCCTTAATTAGTTTAAGGATGCCGATAGCTGCTACCCCTTTCTTCCTCTAATGATTTAAGATAACGAAGAAGTTTAACGGCAACACCCTTGGGTCAAGTCAAAGATATATGTAACGTAATAGGGAATGTTTTCTTCAGGATATCTTTGGCTATTACATAAAAGGGTGTGTTTAAGTTTGGTTGTCACATAATAGGGTTTGTATAATTTGGTTTTACATAATAGGACGTGTTAGAATCCACTAGTCAAGCAAGGAAGTTTTTATTAAAAAAATTTTCTTCGAGACATTTTTCAAGACGTTTCAAAACATTCCATATTTTTGTTTAGAAATTTTTCTTCAAGACGTTTTTCAAGATGTTTGAAGACATTTCAAGACACTAAGGCATTTTCCAACAATATATTTTTCAAGACAATTTAAGATGTTCCAAAGACATTTGTTTGCAAGACGTTTTTCAAGACATTTCAAAAAGTTTTTTACGACATTTTTCTTCAAGATGTTTTTCAGGATTTCTTTGGTTGTCATGTAATTGGAGAATGTTTACTTACGTTGAGGATGACAAGATCTCGGGGGAAATGCTGCACTTAAGGGGCTCGTGAGATATCCTCACCTGTAGTTGATGAGGACAAAGACGTGGATATTACGTAATGACAATGCACACGAGGGTTGTTACATAGTACTTTAAAAATTTTCTCTTCAAGATTTCATTTTCCTTCAGAGTATTTTTTCAGGGAGCCTTTATAATTTAAAGGTTTTTTTCAGTATTAGATTTTGAATATAAGACCAGAGATTTCTCTTAACAACCAGAAAAGACCCTTGGCCATCTGGACCAGCCAACTATCAATGCTATTTTCATTTGGGTAATACTTTCTACGTTATAACCCATTGTACTTAAGGATAATCCCCTCATCCTGCTCACTAGAAAGATTAAAAAGATTGCATGTTGTCAAATGGATGAAATAATTAACATACAGGGAGGGAATCAAATACTATAAATTCTTTACATTTGATATGCACTTGAATGTTAACTAATATTTTAAAGGGTGGTGTAAAATAATATTGGGATAACAAATTTACCATAACTTAATTTATCACAACAAATTTTTTGTTGTAGAGTCATTTACTCTATTGGAACATGGATGTTCTATCAGCTATGAAATAAAAGCTAAAGTATTGTTATGGCTAGAATGTGGTACAACTTCATGCATGATCAAAAGTATTTCTTTTCCTCTGTGCTACACACACTAATATTGGGGCTTTTTAATCTTGCATTTCTTTAGTAATAGAGTCTGCTACTCTATTGGAACTTAAATTTGCTATAACAGATGAAATAAAGGTTTGGATACCCATTATTGTTGGAATATAGCACACTTTCACATATGATCAAAAGTCTTTCTTTTCCTCTTCAATACACAGAATTTAGCACTTATATTAGAGGCAATCTTGAAATAGAATACCTATTTACAGAGGCTACAAGATGTCACGTAGCATTAGCTTTAGACAGTTCTTTGTGAAAATTACTAGTTGTTATCCTGGAACAAGAAATCTCAATGTTACTAACAAAATCAAATTTACAAGTATTATTTAAGCAGGAAAAATGTAATTAAAATATAACAAACGAAAAGCCAAACATGAAAAAGGCTTATAAGGGATAAAATTTAAGCAAAAACAACCGTTAATGAAAGAAAAGTTTGAGCCAAGACTATGCATATTCATGCCAGTGTGACAATTTCTGGCTGGCCCATCCCCCACTATGCAATTCAAGAGAGGAGACTTGTTAATAGAGATAAATTTAATCCGTGTTAAGAGTTAATTTTAAGAGGTCTCAATGAAAATGTGAAGTTTTGTTGAGCCAAGACTATGCATATTCATGCCACTGGGACAATATTTGGCTAGCCCACCCTTGCAAGCAGTACCAGATGGAGAGGGTTGTTATTAGAAATAAACTTAAATCATATCAGGAGTCATTTCTCAGAGGTTTTAATGAGAATACCTCATTTCTTGTACTGGATGTTAGATTTCAGTCCCCCTCCCATCCCCCGATAAATTCTTTTAACAACTCCCACCCTAATTTCAGGCAGTAGAACCAGTTAGTCCAAGTAATGCACGCCACTGTAGTAGTATGTGGCTGGGCTTTGGTATCTCGGTGATGCATATTATTATTCCTACGGTATTTTTTCAGATATTTTCAAGTTACAAAACAAGTATTTTATTCATTTGTTCGTTTCTCCGCAAACCAGCCCTCCATGACACACCACCTCGATTCACGCCAATGTGCCACACTATTACTGGCCCTCTGACACCCTCTGGCACCCTTGATCCTCCTTAATTCCTTTCTTTGATATTTTTTAAAATAAAGAGACATTCAATTCCGCTTCCTCCCGCTTCTGCACCCCGGTTAAAGCGCTTCCATCTCCGATTCAAATCAGGCTTCCTTCCTGATTCACCTGGTTCAAGTTCGTGCTATATCCGCTCTAATCCCAGTTCCAAATCGGTTTGAACAGATGAATTAGATTTCACACGGTTTATTCATTGAATTTTCCTAAATACTAAAAGGTTTAACTCTTTTTATTATGAATTTTGAAGAGATGAATTAAATTTGACGTAGTTTATTCAATAATTTCCCCAAGAATGAATAGCTTTAACTCCTTTGATTATAAAGTTTGAAGTTATGAATTAAACTTGGCGTGGTTTATTCGTTGAATTTTCTTAAGAGCTAAAGGGTTTAACTGTATTGATCATAAAGTTTGAACGGACGAATTAAAATTGACAAGGTTTATTCCTTGAGTTTTGGGAAGGACTAAAAGAGTTAACTCGGTTGTTTATAAAGTTGGAACAGATGAATTAAACTTGATGAGGTTTATTCAGAGAATTCTCCTAAGGACTCTTGGCCTTAAGTCTTTTGATTATAAAATGTGAACGGACAAATTAAATGTGACGTGGTTTATTCATTAAATTCTCCTAAGGACTAAATGTTTTGACTTTGCTGATTACAAGGTTTGAACAAATGAATTAAATCAGACCAATGTGACAATAAATACCTCATCTAGGTGCCTAAACTGCAAACTATGTAAAAAAAAAATTTAGAAACTGACGGTGAAATTGAAAGCAAAATAAAAAGGGCATTGGCAAATAATATAACCAAGGAACATAAGGACAAATCAATGAAAAATAAACCACCAGCAAGCTTTCCTACTACCACTGGCAGTTTATCACGAGATACACACAATAAATCCAATAATACCAATGAAAAGACTAATATTGAACCTTTATCTGAAACTATGTTAAAACCTGTGCATTACAAGGAAATGGGATAAGTGCCAAGTCAAGAGAAAAAGTGATGAAAAGTCTTATGGGACCAATTCAAAACATTTAAGTTTTTTATATGATGATATTGGTAATTTGTAACATTGTATACGTCATTATTTCAAGTAGATATCTCATTGCATTACTTTATTATGTTTGCATAATTTCTTTTGGTAGGCTAGCAACTCTAACCTTTAGAATTCTTGTTCAACAACTCAGAAATGTTAAAATAGGAATTTTCTGACATTTACACAATTACCGGGATCACAGTTTCAATGAATACTCACTGCGAAAATTCACTAAATAAACCATGTGAAATTTGATTCATCAGTTCAAACTTCATATTCAACAGGGTTAAAGCGTTTGAATCCTTAGGGAAATCAACGAATAAACCATGTCAAATTTAATTCATCAATTCAATATTTGTACTTTAATTAAACCTTCTAGTTGCTAGGCGAATTCAAGGAATAAACCGTATAAAATTTATTTCATCTGTTCGAGTGTTATAATCAAAAGAGTTGATCCCTTTAGTCCTTAAGAAATTCAAGGAATAAAGTTTTTTCAAATTTAATTCATCTGTTCAAACTTTATAATCAACAGAGTTAAACCTGTTAGTCCTTAGGAAAATTCAATGAATAAACCATGTCAAATTTAATTCATCTGTTCAAACCGTGGTTAGATTTGGAACTGTGATCAGAGTGGGCATTGCGGTAACTGGAACCGGTTGAACCAGGGTGGAAGCCAGCAGGATCGGAGGTGAAACCGTTGTAACCGGGGGCCAGAAGCAGGGGGTGGCGGAATTTCATATCACTTTTTTTTAAACCTCGAAAATATCTTAGGAATAATGACGGTGCTATTAGTGGGCCAGAGGGCCAGTCGCATTGTGGCACGGTGGTCATCAGAATGAGGGTGGTTTGCAAAACAAACCTTTTGATTTAAAACATATTTTTAACAAGGAAATGCCTAAAAAATGTCTTAGGAGTGATAAGGGGTTTCAGATGGCACAGTCACAGTTTGGCATTGTACCATGAATTGACATGCTGTATTCACGTAAGGTTGGCCTGTGAAAACATGAGTCAATCGATTAAATGCATGGCTTTTAACGATACTATATCTGAAAATGACTTAAGAATGATGAAGGGTGTCAGAAGGCCCGTCATAGTGTGGTACGAAATTGACATGGTATATCATGTGACTCTACGCTAGGAAAAAACGAAACAATGAATTTAAAGCATAATTTTTATAAAAAAAAAAGGTTTCGGTAGACTGTATTAGGCATGATGAAGGGTGCCAGAGGTCAGTCATAGTGTGGCACAGTGGTGTGAATTAGCATGGTGTATCATGGAGGGTTGGCTGCTAAAACACGAAGCATTGGATTTAAATCATACTTTTATCAGTAAAATATCTGTAAAATGTCTTACGAATGATGAGGATCTGCCAGGGACGGTAATAGTGTAACAAGGTGGTGTAAATTGACAGGGTACAACGCGGAGGGTTGGATTGCGAAAACATAAGACAATGGAATCAATACATGAATTTTAACAAGAAAATATCTTAAGAGTGATGAAGGGTGTGGCACGGTCATGTGAATTGAGATGATGTGTCATATTTAGGATGGCTTGCAAAGACACAATCGACAGGATTTAAAGCATGATTTTAACAAGAAAACATAAGGAAAATGTCATAAGAATAATCAGGGGGTGCCGGACCGTGCCAGAGTGCCAGTAACAATGTGGCACTGTGATGTGAATTAACTTGATGTATCACGTTGGGGGTAGCTTTCAATAACACGAAACATTGGATTTAAATAAGATTTTTAACAATAAAACATCTGTGAAATGTCTTAATGATAAAGGGGTGCTAGAGGAAGCCAGAGTGTCACTCATAGTGTGGCACAGTGGCCGTGAATTGAGATGGTGTATCATGGAGGTTTTTGTTCTGAATAATTGAGTTTGAATAATCAAAATTCCATGAATAATTTAATTCAAGTTATATTTTTATCATGATTGGACATCATGAAATTGTCCATACATCTGGAAAATGTCTTAGGAATAATGAAAGGGTGCCAGAGAGTGCCAAAAGGCCAGTAGTTGCGTGGTTCAATGTTATGAATTGACAATGTGTATCATGGAGGGTCGTCTTGCTAAACCAGGAACCAACAAATTTAATACATGATTTTTAAAATGATAATATCTCAAAAATACCTTAAAATGATAATATGCGTCACTGGGATGCCAGAGCTCAGCTAAAAATTGCCATGGTGGCATGAAATGCTTGGACTAACATGTTCTAAAGCTTAAGGTTAGGGTGAAAGGTGTTAAAAGGTATTTTCAGTGGTGGAGGGACTGAAATCTAACATCCATAAGCAAACGAGGCATTTTCATGAATACCTCATAGAAATAAAACTTAATATGGTTTGAATTTATGTACACTAACAATTCTTCCGCTCTGGTTTTGTATTCTAGGGCGGACTAACCGTCTATTGTCAAGGTGGCATGAAAATACATAGTGTTGGTGAAATGGAACTTGACGTTTTCATTAAGACCTCTCAAAAATAACTCATAATATGGTTTAAATGTATATCCAATCACAGCTCATCTCTCTGGAATTGCTTTCCTTAGGCAGGCAATAGCCTAAAGCAAGATATGGCTCAGCCACAAATTTTAAAGGTGGCGTGAATATTCATAGTCTTAGTTTGAAGAAACGTAGCATTTTCATTAGGACCTCTCCGAAAAAACATTTAATATGATTTAAATTTTTCCCTAATAACGAGCCTCTCCTCTAGAATTGCATACTATGGGCGCGGGCCAGCCACATATTGTCATGGTGGTGTGAAATACACATAGTCTTAACTCAAAAAGCGTGGCATATTCATTAAAACCTCTAGGATTTAAACTTAGGCAAAAAAAAAATTTTCTTACAGCCACGTCTAATAGAGTAAAAGAAACGCGGGATTTTCATTAAGACTTCCTAGTAAAAACTCTTGATATGGATCAAATTTATCTCTAACAACAATCCCAGCCCTGGAATTGGTTGTTAGGGGGTGGGCCAGCTATATCTTGTCATGGTGGCAGGCGAATGCATAGTCTTGACTCAAATAAATGTAGCATTTCCATTATTACCTCTCAGAAATAACCAAATGCAAAAATGTGTTTCTTTTTCTTTTAGGTGTGTTAAATAGAACAACAGAAACATTGTGTTTTCATTAAGACTTATCAGAAATAACTCTTAATATGGCTTAAATTTGTCTTGAATAATACCCACCCCCTTCTGAAATTGGTTGATATGGTTCCTACCATTCTTTAGTTCATGGTTCTTTTTACTTATATTTTATCCTTTATGTGCTTTTTTCACGTATTTTTTTCGTTTGATGTGTTTTAATTGCATTTTCTGTGTTTAACTAACGCTTCTAAATTTAATTTTATTTATAAAATTTGTATTTACATGAGCCTTAATTATTTAGATTTCTTGTTCCAAGATAAAACTTCAAAACGTAGTAATTTACGCAATGAAATATCTAAGGCCATTATTATGCAGCATCTTGTAGCCTATGTAGATAGGTATACAAGTTCAAGACTGTTTGTAATATAAGGGCTAGATTTTGTGTAGTGAAGAGAAAAAGAAAGACTTGTTCATATATGAAAGTGTGCTATAATCCAGCCATAATGATATCCTAGCTTTTATTTCATCTTTTATAGCAAATTCAAGTTCCAATAGAGCAGCAGACTCTGTTACTAAAAAATGCGCTATTAAAAAGCCCCAATATTATCTAATAACACCCTCTAAAGCATTACTTACCATGCAGCTGCGTATTAAAAGTAAGCAGTTTCTAGTAATCGATCCCCCCCCTGTATGTCAACTATGGCATCCATAAGGGAATGTGCATTCCTTATTATCCTTCTAGCAAGTGGGAACAGGGGACTTTCCTTACGCTCAATAGGTTATAAGGTAGAACTTATTACCCAAATCAAAATATTATACATAGTTTGTTAGTCTAGATGGTTGAGGCTCTGGTCTAGTCATTGGAGGAAACCTCAGGTCTTATTTTGAATCATAATATGGACAAACATCTCTAGATTGTAAAGTCTCCCTGAAAAAATGTCAAGATGCAAAATGAAACCCTGAGGATAATTTCTTAAAATATTGTGTAATATCCCAAGTTTGCATTGTCATTACGTAATACCCGACGTGTTTGTCCTCCTCACTTAAAAGCGAGGATACCCCACAAACCCCTAAAGTCTAGCGTGTCAAGCAAGATCGTGTCATCTTAAAGATAAGTAACATTCACCTACTACATAACAAACAAAGAAATCTTCTTAAAGAAAAAAGTCTTAAAACGCCTTGAAATGTCTTCAAGCGTCTTGAAAATATCTTGCAGAAAAATGTCTTTAAAATGTCTTAAATCTCGTGAAACGTTTTGAAAAATGTCTGGAAGAAAAATGTCTTAAAAACTTCTTGAAATACGTCGTGAAAAAAGTATCTTATAGAACATCTTGGAATGTCTTGGTGTCTTGAAAAACGTCATGGAAAAAAATATCTTCATAAAACTTCCCCGCTTGACTCTTGGACTCTTATGTAACAACCAAAAGAAACAAACTGTAGTATGTAAGAATTATAATTAAGCGAAAACTATTACGTAACAACTAAAGAAATCTTCTTTGTCATCTTAAATCATTAAAGAAAGAAAGGAGTAGCTGATATAGGCATCCTTAAGCCAATTGAGGGGATACTACCGAGGAGTAGCTACCCTCAGATCACTCTGACTCTTAAAAAGGGCACTAGAGCTTCTGAATACTAGTCAAATGAGTCCTATCCAATATTTAGACGGCCACCCTTTCTATAAAAACCTCTATATACCCCAAGGGAGTTACTTACAACGCTTATCCTGACGGTTGTAGGGGACTGGGGTTCTCATCCTCAAAGACTAATTTCCGGACTTTTCAACTATTTAAACAAAATAGATATCTCAAAATTTTGATCAAATATTTTTGGAAAAATCATGGGCGTGGGGGAGGGGCTGGCTGCCTTTCAGTTTCTTTTGACAATCATAAAGGGCACTAGCACTTGCAACTTCCAATCGAATGTTTCACTTTCGAAGTTTTTAATACAACATGTCATTGCTCTGCTTATGATCAACATATCCCAAATGAATATTTCCTTAAAAGAAAAAAAGATGCCTCAAACAAGACCAAAAACCTTCTTTAGGCTTTTGCTGGGGCATTGGCTGGCTTCCAACAATCTTTCCGAGAGGGATGGGGGTTAGAAAATAGGTTAAAGCTACGCTTTGTTCTGATGCTTGTAAATTAGTCTATGGCGGTTTAAGTCCCCATCCCTCTGCCTCCTGAGAGAGTAAATGAGGCACGCCCACCACAATATCAGCGCAAATTATTCACTTCATACAAATAGGAAAGTACAGAAACCTAAAATGCACTGTCAAGGGATGAATTTAATAAGACTTCATAAATTAGGAAACAAACAGAAAGATCCTCACGATAGCTAAAATTAATTTTAAAACAACTTTAAAAAAAAGAAGTTTCCACAGAGAGTTAAAGAAACACATTAAATCCAAGATAAGAGTAGTATGGCCTCACTGTTTTTAAACCGGCCCCTAGAGGGTTTTTCAATTGAAGTTACTGATCCCTCAAAATGCTATTCTGTGCACCTGGGTCTTGCGCAATACTATCATGCACCTTTAAAAGCACAACACACCTGTATGTTACGTAATAGTGTTTGTTTACATCAGTATTTCTTTGTTTGTTATGTAATAGAGTTTTTTTCTAAGAGACGCAGGTGCTTGTTTTGTTATATGGTCTATTTATAGCTGCAAACGGATGACAGTGGTTATTATGTCTATGGGTAGTGTTTACTTCTGCAAAAATTTTCTGTGGTTGTTACGTAATAGGACTTATTAGAGTCTGGTAGTCATGCGGGGAGTCCCAGTTGTAACAAAATGATCATGGTCGAATGTTTATATGTGAAGATGACACAATCTTACGTGATTTATTTTGGTTCCAATGGATCATTATAATCCGGCAAAAGAAGGTCTTGAAGGTCAATGACGCTTTAGCTGCTATATCTTGCGATTCAATCATCTCAGTATTGGTAAAGATCTAAGTGTGTTAACATTGAGGATCTTATTTTTGTATATTCTTTAGTAATGGAAGCTTTTAATCTATGAGGTGAAGGCGCTATCAAAGGTGAAATGAAACATAGAGTGCCTAACGTAGCAGTAGAAATTACAAGGGGATGTCAACTAACCCAAGAATGGGACGAGATGTTTGTACGATATGTGATATTATTGAAAAAATCAAAGTCGGAAAAACAGCTGTGCTTTGCAGCAAACCTGAATTTAATGTATATACCAAGATTACAAGACGGATTAAATGAATGAATGAAATATATTAATGATCTGAACCAATCTATAAGAAAATAGTAAGTTAGTTGGATATTTTATCCAATTAAGATATTTGGATAATTTGTTTGTCTATAGTCGGTAGTGAGAGTCGTTCGTCAGGATTAAAAAGAGATGGATTTGAAAAACAAAAAATCATAGGGAGTCTAGTGACTTTAGAAATATTTAATTCTAGATAAAGATTTTCAAAACTTATCTCTTCAAAGGAAAATATTTTATCAAATATATAATGAGAAATGATTCTCCATCTTTGGACTTTTGTATGAAACTTTAACGTCGTAGGTCAGATACATTTACCCAATTTGTTGATATATTAATTGAAACAAAACGAAATTGTATTGTGGTTTTGCTTTTGACCAAAACCTAGAAATTTGTTTTAGACGGCCGTTTTAGACACCAAAAATAAATGAGTCGAAGAAGTTTTTTTGACGTCACTCGATTACTCCGCCTCCTAGAACACTTTCTTTTTATCAATTCCGAGTCAGTTTTGTTTTAGAAGTGAGACAGTCAACCTTGAAAAAAATATGTTACACATGCTAATTATGTTTGTATACATTTGGCAGCTGATCATTCTGTGAGCGTTGTACTATTATTGATGACTACAACAAAAATGTAGATTATATGATCCTTGTAAATTGTTAGAGGGATATGCAGTGCAAATTAAAGACTGTAAATCCTGTCTTGAAGATATTTGTGACTCTTACACTATTGAATTTTGGGACTATTGACTTTTATTTGGCTGTTACAGAGAGTAATTCATCATATGAGGATATTGTGCTTGACTTTGCTTCAAATAAGCAAATTTAAACATGTTATTCTTCTATATGAATCAAAGTAGTATTATTAACTTTGAAATGATGTAATAAAATGCAATAAAATTAACTTAAATTAAAATTTAGAAATTGCGATCCTGACTTTGCATACCAAGATGAATACAAGTTGAATCCTGCCATCAGGGGGTAATTTCCAAATAGGTTTCAAATTGATTCATCTAGATTAAGACTATACCCACCCCCAACAGTTCGGCAAACTTACACCCTAACTGTACTGTGCCTCTTAGGACAATACTCATATTCTGAGTCACGGACAAATCCAATACAATGATACCATATGTTTTTACAGACACTTTATCAGTTATACCATTTTCAATTGGTATTACTGACTCTCGATGTCTCAACAAAGGGTACATAAGGAAATACACGGTTGTATGATGAGAAGCCGGATTGATAGTATGAAACGTTCTATGCCACTGATGGTACTAACAATTTTACCATCGATTTTGTTTATTTAAAACAAAAAACATCTCTCAGACATTCATTGAGATGAATCATCTTATTGTCAATTGGAAGGCTAATAAAGCCCTATCATGTTACATTAAATAGTTATATTGGATTGCATCTTTCTTACGAGCAAAGATATTTCTATTGATTGTACGGCAAAAATCACTCATACTACCATATTGATTATATTTTAGAATGATTTTATTCATTCCTCTTCCTTATTATACACTGGCAAATTGTTTGGTCTAACTTTTATATATTATGGACGATTTTTTCTCAGGATATCTTAAGTATCTTTAAGAATACAATTAAAAAGATCAACTTCATATCTCCCCTCGAATTTGATAGAAAGGGGAGAGTTTGGTCTAACAATTGCTTGTTTTACTCAAATCACCATAGAGGGTTCCAGAAACATTGGACATGAAGGTCACATATAAAAAATAAGGTATTTTGGACATCTTCAATGGCAACCCAAGAATCAAAATTAGAGTTTTATCCTCGCGAAAGAAAAAGCAAATGTCTCTTAGCCTTGCGAGTTCGACTCTTTAGTACCTTTCTAATTTGAAACATTCCACTGGTTTTAAATTTTTGTAATTCATAGTCGTAAGAGCTGCCAAGAATCTCCTCATCTTTAATATTACGTAGATGATACGTTTGAAAATATCAGTAGACCACAAGTAATTCTCCTTTTCAAAAATATTACTTGTTCGATTGATTAAACTGTATCAAAAACATTAAATTTCTTCTTTTTCACACGCCTCCCTTGATTGTAATATTGCTTAAGAAAATGTCAAGTGCATTGTTATCGTCGCGATTAAATTTAAAAAGACTGATATTGGACAGGGATTGATGAGGGGGTTGATTATAATCCTTTGCTGACTTTGCTCACGACACGAAAGAGGCATTATGTCCACAACATTTTTTAAAACTTTAAATAAATCTTCTTCCTCCTGTTTTGTTGGCTTCAAAGTTCTTCAAAGTTCAAAAATTCTGACTCCAGAATTTTTGAAGTTGATCAATGACACTTACTTTGAACGGTATTTCACGGTAGGGTTGATACTTATCGAAACGTCGAAGGGCATTTAGAAGCAAAATTTGTTTTCATCGTCAGAAATTGTCTGTTTTCAATTTGATTTCTAAGAGCATCAACTTCTCAGATAATTTTGCAGGATTGATAAGAATAACACCCATATACCAATGCTCCAGCTACAACTTCACCTTCCTGCAAACGCACCCATGCTTGTGATATTAATTTCAAATGATATTTGGAATGGTGTATGTAAACCGGTATAAAATTCCGTTTAAATTCCAAGATTTATATCGTGGCCAGTCCACGAAAGTTACCCCCTCCCATAAAATAGGATTTGATAAAGGATTATGGTCACGGACTGACATTTCCCCACTACTCTGAAAAAGTTTGTCCTTACACACCAAACACATATTGCAAACTCGTCCTTTGGTGACAGAATCATTAGACAAGTTATCTTGCACAGCCGTAAAATTTCATTTTGTGTAATATGAGCAGCCAGCGCTAAGCCTGCACAGTCTTCCCCACTCAGTATCTGAAACACTTCTACCAATTGTACGGTGTACTTTGGTCTCTTTGAGCATGCCCATAAGAAGCTGCAACTGCTTCATGTTCTTTAACACGATTTGAGTCTGATAGATCGAACACATCAATGAATTTACCTTCGATGTCGAAAGCCACCTTAGTACTCTGTAAGACTGAATTTTGAAAATTCATCAAACGCAATATGGCCTTGTAACCTTAAATCGTGTCCACAGCTTGGTACCCGTGACGCTTACAGTGCCTCATGTGATGTTATAATTTTAACTCCGAATGTAATCTTGAAAGACAAATTGGACAGTTGTATCAAGTAGCCCCTTTATTATAATTACCCCGTATATGAAAGGGGCTGCTCCTTCTTCAACACCTTGCTCTTTGCACTAAAGTTTGACTCTTTCTCTCAACTCTACTTTTTAAAACAGTAAAAACTTTAGCGTAAAGAGCAGGGTGTTGAAGAAAGAGCAGCCCCTTTCATATACGGGGTAATTTCTGTTCGTTTTAAGTTTTATTGTCGCTCCTTACTATCAGTTTTTAAAAAATCTTGTTTTTTTATTTAGTTTCTGAAAGTTTTTTAGTTAATCCATGTTTTGATTTCGGCTCTCCGCAGATGAATAATTAAAGAGAAATTTGCATATTTATTTATTTGGCTAAATGGCTTTCCCATAGTTTTGATCGAATGATTTTGCGAAAAAAGGAGGGGAAGGAGGCCCAGTTGCTCTCCAATTTTTTGGGTACTTAAAAAGACAACCAGAGCTTTTAGTTTTTACGAACGTTTTCATTAGTAAAAGATATACGTAACTTACAAATTAGCTTACGTAACAAACTTCTATATTCTTATATTTTTATTACGGCCCACTCGTCAATACCTCGCCAATAACTCTTTGCATTAAAGCTTAAATTTTGTCCCCTGAATCACAAAGGCCGTAGAATAAATAGTTGAAATTACTAAAAATCCTTTAGCGTAAAGAGTGAGGTATTAGGAGGAGGTGAACCCCTTATATGCGTAATATTTTCTGTTCTTTTTAAGTTTTAATGCTAGGCTACTCCATACTTCCAGTTGAAAAAACTTTTTCCTATTTATTTTCTCATTGATTTTCAAATAATGCTAGAAAATGCTGCGCCCCCTTTATGGAAATCTTCTTCCCCCATGACAAATTCCTCCATGGAAAATTTCCCCCAAATAGCCCCCTCTTCTCAACCCCCCTCCCTCCCAACCAAAAATCCCCCTGAAAACGTCTCTACATTTCCCAATAACCATTAATATATGCAAACACTAGTCAAAATTTGCAACTTGCAGCCCCTCCCACGGTGACTGTGGGGGAGTAAGTCGTCTCCAAAGACATAGTTATAAGGTTTTCCGACTATGATGAATAAAATGGCTATCTCAGAATTTTGATCTGACTACTTTGGGGAAAAAATGAGCGTGAGAGGGGGCCTAGGTGCCCTCCGATCTTTTTGGTCACTTAACAAGGGCGCTAGAACTTCTCATTTCCGTTCGAATGAGCCCTCTTGCAAAATTTTAGGGCCACTGGGTCGATAAAATCACCCCTGGGAAAAAGAAAAAAAAAAAAAATAAACACGCATCCGTGATTTGTCTTCTGGCAAAAAATACAAAATTCCACATTTTTGTAGATAGGATCTTGGAACTTGTACATTAGGGTTCTCTGATACGCTGAATCTGATGTTGTGATTTTCATTAAGATTCTATGACTTTTAGGGGGTGTTTCACCCTATTTTCTAAAATAGGGCAGATTTTCTCAGGCTCGTAACTTTTGATGGGTAAAACTAAACTTGATAAAACTTATATATTTAAAATCAGCATTTAAATGCGATTCTTTTGATGTAACTATTAGTATCATATTCCGCTTTTTAGAGTTTTGGTTACAATTCGTTACCACGAACTGTTTGATTATTAACGTTACTTAAAACCAGACTAGTGGGGGATAGGAAGAAAATATCCTATTTAATGAGGGTCTTTGGCAGGCTCAAAAGCAAATAATGGTGTTTATTGGATGCAATGGACGGATTCCTTACAGAATATATTATCCCTTTTTGTTTTTCAGTTCATCGCCTTCATACTCCGTATAATACTTTACTACTGAAACCCAAATCTTTAAATGCTCATTAGCCCTCTCAAAAGTTTCAATCCCCTTAAATAATACAGAATATTGCCCCTTTCAACACTTGAAATCCACTTTAGTAAACTCTGACCCAAGACTTCCAAATTGTCAAACTGTGTCTTACTGGCCTCCTTTTCAGAGTTTTCATACCTTGTAACAAGGACAAATTATCTGAAACACTGAAATCCTTTGTAAAAAAAAAAAAACGTTTCACACCTACAGAACCCTTTAAATATGCATTATATTTTATACCTACTATCCCCCTCTCGCCTCTTAAAACAAGTTTATTTTTGAATTTACACACATTTCATCAAAATTTTTAATAAACAAAACCACTAAACCGCTTCAGTTCATTATAATTTTCCATCCTATTAAAATACTACTCACGGAAAAAACACCCTTAAAATTTTGCAAGACCGGATGAACTGTCTGCCCCTTTCATTTGTAGGTAATGCCACTATACCTTATCCGACTTTTCATTTTAGAAAAACATTTATGAGTGATAGATGCTTTGCCACTGTCCCTTCCTTTCGCCAACCGAATTTGTTTTTCAAGAATGAAAGTTCTTAAGCCGAACTGGCCAGACATGACAATAAACAACAAAGAGAGATAAAACTCTTCAAAAAGAAAACTTCAAACGAGACGACGGCAAGTAGAGAGGAAAGACTAAAACAACGCGGATATTTCGCTTGTATCCAAACAAGGCGTCCTTAGCACAAGATAAAAATAAAAAAAAGTAAAGGAAAACTAATCTAAAAACAAATAAAAACCACCACCAATAATAATAAATACAATTGTTGCTACTTATCCACGTAGGGAAAAGCAGCTATTTGAGTTACTTCAATGAGAATCAAAGAGCAGCTGAGGAAAAATTATGAAAATTGAAACTTAGTTAATTATTCTGTTGCGAAATAATCCTCTTGTAAGCTAATATTGAAGCAACTCTTTTTGGTCTAGTGGGTAATCTCGTCCCCTGGTTATTGTGTAAAATTTTAATTCCCCCATCGACTATTGGTTCATTTTTTAAAAGAATATCATAAATTGGGCCAATATTTAAATTCCCTGTGTCTCTATTTATTGAAATATTAGCAAATATATGTTTTTTAAATTCTATAGCCTCCCTCGCCCATTGAGAAAAACCTCTATCTTTAGAAATATTAGAAATAGCTTATCAAATTGTATGCAATGCTCGGGATAAGAGAATGTATGTTCAGCTAGAGCCGAAACAAAAGTTTCCGGAGGCTTTCTTAATTGTAGGGTTTTTTCTATTGAGTTGCGATGCTCAATAAATCTTTCAGTAAATTGTTGGTGAGTTCTACCAATATAAAACTTCCCACAGGAACAAGGAATTTTATACACCTCACTAACTAAATCTCCCCGGGTTAAATCCTTCCCAGAATTAAGAAAACTACTTAATGGTCTCACTGATTGGAAACAAGTATCAATGTTATGTTTACCCAAAATTCTTTTAAGCATCTCTCCCAAAGAAGGTACGTAAGGTAAAGAAATGAAACTTTTGGTAAGTTTAATTCTGTGCACTGTGAAACCCCAATAACCCTATTGTTGTGTTTAATGCGTCTTTTTTTTTATTATTCTATCAATGAATTTAATCGGGTAGCTATTACAAAATAAAATATCCCTCAAATACAACAATTCAGAATCTAAAAACTCCCGGGAACAAATTATGAAAGCTCTATCCACCAGTGCAATCCCAATCCCTCGTTTACCTGAAATAGGGTGGCACGAGTGAAAGTTCAAATACCTATCACTGTGAGTTGGCTTTCTATATACTGAAAAAAGTAAATGAAACTCACTTTTAATCAATAAGATATCCAGAAAAGGTAGTTTATCATTTTCTTCAAACTCCACTGTAAATTTTACCTTTTTGTCAAAACTATTTAAATGTTTATGGAAAAGGTCTAAAGACTCTAAACCGTGTTTCCAAATGCAAACTACATCATCCATGAATCTGCCCCAGAAACAAGGAGAGAGCCTAAAACTGGGTATGGCGGAGGTTCAAAGGATTCCATGAAGAGAATTGCCAACAAAGGGGAGAGAGATGCCCCCATAGCCAAACCAAACACCTGTTTGTAAAATTCACCTCTAAAACTAAAATAAAGAGAATGTGCATTTGCAAGGATAACCAATGTCGTAATGACTTCAATCTCCAAACTCGCCATGGTCACATCTTGATTCAAATCAAAGTGCTTTTGTAATTTAATCCTTAATATATCCTCGCACTTTTTCACGTTACAATTTGAATACATGGACACCACATCAAAACTACAGAGAATTGAATTCTCCTCCATTGAGAAATTTTTTATCTTATTAGTAAGATCAGTGGAATTTTTTATATATGGTTTTTGTGTTCCTAAGAGTGGACGCAATGCCACCGACAACCACTTTCCTAATCTTGCCACTGGTGATGAGAAAGTTGATACAATGGGACGGAGGGGTACTCCCGTCTTATGAATTTTGGATAGACCATAAATCTTTGGTGCGGAACAACCTCTTGGATAAAATTTATTATAAAATTGTGGGGTAATGTGTAAATTATTTTTCAGTGACTCCAATTCCTTTCTAATCGACTTTACATATTTATCCGTAGGATTGAAATCCAATTTCTTGTAAATAGTGGTATCCGAAATGATTGTATTCATTTTACGATCATAATCATCAGTGTCCATAATTACAATAGTATTGCCTTTATCTGCCCTAGTGATAGTAAGGGCGCAATAGTGATCCTAAGAGTGGACGCAATGCCACCGACAACCACTTTCCTAATCTTGCCACTGGTGATGAGAAAGTTGATACAATGGGACGGAGGGGGACTCCCGTCTTATGAATTTTGGGTAGACCATAAATCTTTGGTGCGGAATAACCTCTTGGATAAAATTTATTATAAAATTGTGGGGTAATGTGTAAATTATTTTTCAGTGACTCCAATTTCTTTCTAATCGAGTTTACATACTTATCCGTAGGATCGAAATCCAATTTCCTGTAAATAGTGGTATCCTGAAATGATTATATTCATTTTACGATCATAATCATCAGTGTCCATAATTACAATAGTATTGCCTTTATCTACCCTAGTGATAGTAAGGGCCTTATCCTTTTTCAAAACAGAAAGTATTTTAATGTCATTTTTTGTTATATCATTTTTAATTTTTTTCATGTTAAGTCTTAAGTTTCCTCACGATTTCAGCTCAAAGTTCTTGAGAAGCTTCGACTTCAATTTCTTGTAAATAGTGGTATCCTGAAATGATTGTATTCATTTTACGATCATAATCATCAGTGTCCATAATTACAATAGTATTGCCTTTATCTACCCTAGTGATAGTAAGGGCCTTATCCTTTTTCAAAACAGAAAGTATTTAATGTCATTTTTTGTTATATCATTTTTAATTTTTTTCATGTTAAAAGTCTTAAGTTTCCTCACGATTTCAGCTCAAAGTTCTTGAGAAGCTTCGACTTTATCAATAGAAGCCATAATTCCTGACTCTACCTTAGAAATTATTTTTGAATAAAAAATTGGGGTTGGAAAACAGAATCTAAAACCCTTCGACAAAACTGCCTCTTGTTGACTACTAAGAGTTTTAGGCGACAAATTCTTAGTGGCAGGACCCAGACAAAAACCAGGATAAAAAGTATCCAAATTCTGGAACTTTTCAAACAAAAGTCTATTGAACTTGTCGACCAAACGAACCTTTGACAAAATGAAATCATGGTGAAAAGATCTCACGGCCATTTCCTTAATTCTCAGAAAAATGTCAAATGGACGGTTATGCCTCAAAACATTTTCGACAAAATTTAAGTCTTTGGACAACTTAAAACGTCTTTGTTTTTGCTCGGAAGTCATGTGATTTAAAGGCACGAGTCTTAATTTGTTTTTTAATTTTGATTCATTTTCAGTGCCAAAATGGGTATTGATTCTAAAAGATTTAGGAATCACTGATTCCTTCTTGCAATTTTTTAAGAAAATTTGCAGATTTAACAAATTTGCATGTTTTTTAACCAAAGAAAAATAATAATTGACAGAAGCGGCTAATGGTTACTCGTAAGCTTGACGAACGAAAGTTCTTAAGCCGAACTGGCCAGACATGACAATAAACAACAAAGAGAGACAAAACTCTACAAAAAGAAAACTTCAAACGAGACGACGGCCAGTAGAGAGGAAAGACTAAAACAATGCGGATATTACGCCTGTATCCAAACAAGGCGTCCTCAGTACAAAATAAAAAATGTGAAAGAAAACTAATCTAAAAACAAATAAAAACCAACAACAATATTAATAAATACAATTGTCGCTACTCATCCACGTATTGAAAAGCAGCTATTTGAGTTACTTCAATGAGAATCAAAGATCAACTGAGGAAAAATTATGAAAATTGAAACTTAGTTAATTATTCTGTCGCGAAATAATCCTCTTGTAAGCTAATATTGAAGCAACTCTTTTTGGTCAAGTGGGTAATCTTGTCCCCTGGTGACTGTATAAAATTTTAATTCCCCCGTCGACTATTGGTTCATTTTTCAAAAGAATATTATAAATTGGGTCAATATTTAAATTCCCTGTGTCTCTATTTATTGAAATATTAGCAAATATATGTTTTTTAATTTTTATAGCCTCCCTCGCCCACTGAGAAAAACCTCTGTCATTAGAAATAGCTGTAGCCTCATCAAATTGTATAAAATGTTCGGGATAAAAGAATGTATGTTCAGCTAGAGCCGAAACAAAAGTTTCCGGAGGCTTTCTTAATTGTAGGGTTTTTTCTATTGAGTTACGATGCTCAATAAATCTTGGAAGAAATTGTTGGTGAGGTCTACCAATATAAAACTTTCCACAGTAACAAGGAATTTTATACACCCCACTAACTAAATCTCCCCGGGTTAAATCCTTCCAAGAATTAAGAAAACTACCTAATGGTCTCAATAGTTGGAAACATGTATCAATGTTATGTTTACCTTCAATTCGTTTAAGCATCTCCCCCAAAGTAGATACATAAGGTAAAGAAAGGAAACTTTTCGGTAAGTTTAATTCTGTGCAATGTGAAACCCAAATAACCCTATTGTTGTGTTTAATGCGTCTATTTTTTATTATTTTATCAATGAATTCAATTGGGTAGCTATTATAAAATAAAACATTCCTCAAATACAACAATTCAGAATCTAAAAACTCCCTGGAATTAGTTTATTTTTGACTTTTTTAATTTTTTATCTTGTGCTGAGGACAATAGCTGCTTTTCCCTACGTGGATAAGTAGCGACAATTGTATCTATTATTATTGGTGGTGGTTTTTATTTGTTTTTAGATTAGTTTTCTTTTACTTTTTTAATTTCTAATCTTGTGCTGAGGACGCCTTGTTTGGATACAGGCGAAATATCCGCGTTGTTTTAGTCTTTCCTTTCTACTAGCCGTCGTCTCGTTTGAAGTTTTCTTTTTGTAGAGTTTTATCTCTCTTGGTTGTTTATTGTCATGTCTGCCCAGTTCGGCTTAAGAACTTTCATTCATCAAGCTTACAGGCAACAATTAGCCGCTTCTGTCAATTATTATTTTTCTTTGGTTAAAAAACATGCAAATTTGTTAAATCAGCAAATTCTCTAATTGTAAGAAGGATTCAGTGATTCCTAAATCTTTTAGAATCAATACCCATTTTGGTACTGAAAATGAATCAAAATTAAAAAACAAACTAAGCCTCATGGCTTTAAATCACATGACTTCCGAGCAAAAACAAAGACGTTTTAAGTTGTCAAAGACTTAAATTTTGTCGACAATTTTTTGAGGAATAACCTTCCCTTTGACATTTTTCTGAGAAGTAAGGAAATGGCCGTTTGATCTTTTCACCATGATTTCCATTTGTCAAAGGTTCGTTTGGTCGACAAGTTCAATAGACTTTTGTTTGAAAACAAAAGTTTTCTGTTTTATTTTATTTTTTAGGGTTTTTTTACTTTTTTAGTTTTTAGTTTTTTACCCATTTTTTAGTTTTTTGGCTTTTTTAGTTTTTTTAGTATTTTCTTTTTATCTTTTCTTTTTATTTCTTTTATCTTTTTTAGTTTTTTTTCTTCTTTTGTATTAATGCTAAAGCCAAGGTTCGAACCTGGAAACTCTCGGACCTAGAACCTGGAACATAACTCTTTACCAACTGAGCTACTGTATTTGTATTTGTATCGGATTAACGACGCTTCTTGACTACTAAGGTCCCTGCGTCGGCCCTGTAGTGCATTCCTGCAGCATGGTTTGATCTCTGGGTCCCGTATTACCACGCTAAGGTCAAACCCACTGCGCCAACACAGGTAGTTATATAACCGAGCTACTTCGGCTTGAATACATTGGTTTTTGAATTGGTATGTGATGAAATAATTCAGACGTCATATGCGGACAGTAACGTCACTCGACACACAGACAACTTATTTTTATAATATACTAGCTGTTGGGGTGGCACCCCAACACCTAGTTGGTGGGGCGCTTCGCGCCCCCCCAAGCCCCTCCGCGCGCGTAAGTCGTTACGCGCCATATTAGTTACGCGCCATTGTAGTTTTGTCCCTGTGTCCCACCTGTGAATATAGATAGATTTATATATGTGTTTCAAACTACGTAAAAATTGCGAATATACAACATTTTTGGCTTTCCCACTACTGGAAGCTTTCCGTTTCCAATTGCCAGCAATTGATCTGAAAATGTTTGACCAGAATCATCGTTTTGCAATCGGACACGCATATTTGTAGTTAATTTTAATATTTTTACGTGTGCCCATAAATTAGAATTTTTCAGGCAAGCATTCATTTCGTCTGCAGGAGTTAAACTACGTAAAAATTGCGAATATACAACATTCTTGGCTTTCCCATTGTCTGTGCATATACAAAGCCGTATGCACTAATAATGACGTCATATGCAAACGCTCTTTTTACAAACAAACAAACATGCATACACACAACTCGTTTTTATATAGATAGATAGATAGATGGATACAATACAAATTAACTGCGTAAAACTTGCGAATATGCAACATTCTTCGCTGTCCAATTGTCGCTGCATATAAATAGATTGTCAGGTTTAACGACCCTCGAACATGCAACGTACAATTGTCCATGGGAAAAACAATCAGTATTAAGATCTATACCACATTTTTCTAATGATTGACCTTGAGCTTTGTTAATGGTGATTGCAAATGCTAATCGAATTGGGAATTGCAATCTTTTAAATTGAAAAGGCAGATCCGTTGGAATCATGGGAACGCGAGGAATAAGAACAGCCTTACCCTCAAAAGGCCCTGTCAAGATTGTCGCCTCTATTAGGCTTTCCATTGTTTTTTTTTACGGCAAGTCGCGTGCCATTGCAAAGCTTTGGTGGGTTGATATTTCTTAAAAGTATTATTGGTACGCCTATTTTTAGTTGTAGCACGTGTGGTGGAAACCCTGAAAGATATATGGAATTTAAAAATTCAGATGGATAATTAACCGCTTCATTTGGTTCCAAAACTGTGTCGACTGACTTGCAAAGGACTGCCTGGTCTCGAATCTTGGTCAAAACAATATTGTTGATTTCGTGGACGTCTATATTTTTGGGTGCGAGAATCGCTCTTTCACTTAGCCATTTATTATTTTTATAATTTTTTAGAATATTCGGAAATACTTTTTCAATCAATTCATTTTTGGACGTCACTAAACTACAGAAATCAGCAGGTAGTTGTATACGTCCTGAAATTGAGTCTATCGTATCCTAAATGTCTTTTTGTTCCGACGTTAACTTGTAAATGTTATTTTGTACATACGACAATAGATCACTCGTACTGTAACTTTGTTCACGATCCAATTCTACACATGTCGAAACAGCAGCGATACGGTTAGGTGAAGGCATTCCCAAATCCTGAAGAGGTTTGTTTGCCATACGTACGCACAAATCTTCTATAATAACTAAAAGCCATTTATTATTTTTATAATTTTTTAGAATATTCGGAAATACTTTTTCAATCAATTCATTTTTGGACGTCACTAAACTACAGAAATCAGCAGGTAGTTGTATACGTCCTGAAATTGAGTCTATCGTATCATAAATGTCTTTTTGTTCCGACGTTAACTTGTAAATGTTATTTTGTACATACGACAATAGATCACTCGTACTGTAACTTTGTTCACGATCCAATTCTACACATGTCGAAACAGCACCGATACGGTTAGGTGAAGGCATTCCCAAATCCTGAAGAGGTTTGTTTGCCATACGTACGCACAAATCTTCTATAATAACTAAAGTGTCGTTATAAATTTCTGATGTAAAATCAAAAGTCATTTCTGACGTCTCTAACTGTTTTCGATGGAGTATATCTTCGGACATTTTTGACTTATATTTTTCCCATAACTCTGTAGGAGCTGATGGACAGCAAGTGTACGAATTTGACTTGGGGATGACGTTTCGCACGCGTCATTGATGCAGTTATCCCAGTGTTGGTCATTCTCCAATAAATTCAGAGCTTGGCATGCACTACGGTAAGTGTCATGTATAGTACCGTTTACAGTTCTCAAATACTCAAAGGATGTCGGACCGGGTACATTCACCAAAAGCAGGCGTAGAAAGAAGCATTCATGTTGATTGGGGTGAACGGTGTAGAGTCTTCCTATCGTGGTATCTTTGAAGATGGTAGGTTGGCCGTAAACCCACTGGTTATCTACTTCGATGGTGGTACCGTTGCCATTGTAGGTTTTTCAGTCATTTTACAATTAGAAATTTCTCTTTCAACGGTCTTCTTACAATTAAAAATTTGTCTTTGAACGATATTCTTAAATACCTGTGTCCTGGTCGTCATTTATATTCCCTGTGTCCCGGTCGTCATTTGTGTCCCGGTATCCCAGTCTGTAATTTCTCTTTTTTCTTTTTTCAGTTTTCTTTTTCTTCTTTATTTTTCAGCTTCACTATGAAATACATATCGCCGAACCTTTGTTTTTTTAACTAAAATCTGGTAGTCATTGATGACCTTATCCAAGTCAAAATCCCAAACCCAATCATCATCGCTATCATTTTCAGTTTTAATATGTTTTGACTCTCGCTGTCCAGGTGGATCTTCATCTAACTGCGCGGTTTTGCGTTCTTTAGCCTCAAGCCTGTTTCCTTGCTGTTCTTTTGATTCCTCGGCACGCTTTCTTTTCTGACTTTCTCTATCAGCAGCAAGTTTTTTGGCATAGACTCTTTGAGCATCTTCATCAGTCATTGTAAACTTAAATATTAGTAGAATTCTACGCGAACATATGTCTTATATAACTTGAATGACGTCACCTTCAAAGCAAAAATGATGGCAACTAAATTCATGACGTCAGCCGAAACATGACGTCACCTGATCCACGATCCACAGATCCACAGACAACTTATTTTTATATATATAGACTAGCTGTTGGGGTGGCACTTCGCGCCACCCCAACACCTAGTTGGTGGGGCGCTTCGCACCCCCCAAAGCCCCCCGCGCACGTAAGTCGTTACGCGCCATATTAGTTACGCGCCATTGTAGTTGTGTCCCTGTGTCCCACCTGTGAATAAATATATATATATATATATATATATATATATATATATATATATATATATATATATATATATATATATATATATATATATATATATCTATATATATAAAAATAAGTTGTCTGTGGATGGATGGATGTGTCAGGTGACGTCACCTGAAAAAACTGGATTAGATGACGTCAAAACTGAAAAAACTAAAAAAAGGCAAAAACTACAAAAAAAATAAAAACTAATAAAAAAAATAAAAAAGCTAAAAAACTAAAAAAACTATAAAGGTAAAAACCAATAAAAAACTAAAAAAAAAACTGAAAAAACTAAAAAAAGGCAAAAACTACAAAAAAAACTAAAAACTAATAAAAAAAGTAAAAAAGCTAAAAAACTAAAAAAACTAAAAAAAGGTAAAAAACTAAAAAAAATAAAAAATAAAAAAAAACTAAAAAAAAGAAAAAAACAGAAAAATAAGCTAAAATAAAGGTAAAAACCAATAAAAAACTAAAAAAAAAGGAAAAAACTAATAAATGACGACACACAAAGAGAAAGCGACCAGGACAAAAGGAATGTTCGATTAGCAATCAACAAAGCACCGGGACACAGGGAGTATAAATGACGACCAGGACATAAGTAAAAAAAAAAAAAAAAAACTATCTATATATATAAAAATAAGTTGTCTGTGGATCTGTGGATCGTGGATCAGGTGACGTCACCTGAAAATACTGGATCAGGTGACGTCAAAACTGAAAAAACTAAAAAAAGGCAAAAACTACAAAAAAAACTAAAAACTAATAAAAAAAATAAAAAAGCTAAAAAACTAAAAAAACTAAAAAAAGGCAAAAACTACAAAAAAAACTAAAAACTAATAAAAAAGCTAAAAAACTAAAAAAACTAAAAAAAAGGCAAAAACTACAAAAAAAATAAAAACTAATAAAAAAAATAAAAAAGCTAAAAAACTAAAAAAACTAAAAAAACTAAAAAAAGGTAAAAAACTAAAAAAACTAAAAACTAAAAAAAAACTAAAAAAGGTAAAAACTAAAAGAACTAAAAAAGAAAAAAATAAATGACGACACTCAAAGAGAAAGCGACCAGGACAAAAGGAATGTTCGATTAGCAATCAACAAAGCACCGGGACACAGGGAGTATAAATGACGACCAGGACACAAGTAAAAAAAAAAATTAACAAAACTAAAAAGAAGGTAAAAACTAAAAAAAAACTAAAAAGAAAAAAAAACTAAAAACTAATAAAAAAACTAAAAAATCTAAAAATCTAAATAAACTAAAAAAGAAAAAAAAGGAAAAAAATAAAGGAGAAAAACAAAACTAAAAAACGAATGTATATACAGACCGGTACACCGGGATACAAAAAAAAGGAAAAAAATAAAGGAGAAAAACAAAACTAAAAACGAATGTATATACAGACCGGGACACCGAGATACAAATGATGACCGGGACCCGGGACACAGGGAATATAAATGACGACCGGGACACAGGGACACAACTACAACGGGGACACCGGGGGAAACAGGGGGATGTAAATGACGACCGGGACACCGGGACAGGGAATGGTCGATTAGCAATCACCATCAACAAAGCTCAAGGGCAATCATTAGAATCATGAGGTATAGATCTGAATACAGATTGTTTTCCCATGGACCATTATATGTTGCATGTTCAAGAGTCGGTAAACCTGACAATCTATTTATATGCAAAGACAATGGGACAGCAAAGAATGTTGTATATTCGCAAGTTTTACGTAGTTAAAACCATATATATATATATATATATATCTATATTCACAGGTGGGACATAGGGACACAACTACAATGGCGCGTAACTATTATGGCGCGTAACGACTTACGCGCGCGGGGGGGCTTGGGGGGGGCGCGAAGCGCCCCCACCAACTAGGTGTTGGGGTGGCGCGAAGCGCCACCCCAACAGCTAGCATATATATATATATATATATATATATATATATATATATATATGTTTTTAACTACGTAAAACATGCAAATATACAACATTCTTCGCTGTCCCATTGCCTATGCATATAAATAGATTGTCAGTTTTACTGACTCTTGAACAAGCAACATATTAATTGTCCATGGGAAAAACAATCCGTATTCAGATCTATACCTCATTATTCTAATGATGTGTCCCTGTGTCCCGGTCGTCATTTCTATTCCCTGTGTCCCGGTCGTCATTTGTGTCCTGGTGTCCCAATTTGTAATTTCTCTTTGAGTGTCCCGGTCGTCATTTATATTCCCTGTGTCCCTGTGTCCCGGTCGTCATTTATATATCCCGCCTGTGCCCCCGGCGTCCCCGTTGTAGTTGTGTCCCTGTTTCCCGGTCGTCATTTATATTCCCTGTGTCCCGGTCGTGATTTGTTTCCGGGTTTCCCAGTCTGTAATTTCTCTTTGAGGTTCCCGGTCGTCATTTGTATTCCCTGTGTCCCGGTCGTCATTTGTGTCCCGCTGTCCCGGTATGTAATTTCATCAGTTGACATACATGACGTCAGTCGACAAACAACTTCATGACGCATACAGCTCAATCCTTAAAATGACGTCAGTCGACAAACATGACGTCAGTCGACACACAAACATGACGTCAATCGACAGACACACACACACTCACACACACAAACACACAGACAACTTATTTTGACAACATATTTATGACGTCAGTCCACACACAAACATGACGTCACTCGACAGAGAGACGTCATAGATATATAGATAGATAGATAGATATATAGAAGATAGTGTAGCAGACGGATTTAGACGGACAGACACTACATCTATCTATTAAATAAAAATAAATTGTATGCTTGTTTGTTTGTACACATATGACGTCATTACAAGTATATGTGGCTTTGTTTATTACGTCATTATAAGTATATAAGGGGGCAATTCAAAGAGACATTTAAGTATAAATCCTACAATGGCAGCAGAAACAGTCGAGGAAGCTGCTTAAAGAGTTAATTCAGAGAGAAATTTTAGTATAAATCCTACAATGGCAGAAGAAACAGCCGAGGAAGCTGCTCAGAGAGTTAATACCAAAAGGCTTGCGGCTAATAGAGAAGTAAGAAAAGAAAGCATGCCGAGGAATCACAAGAACAGCGTGAAAATGGGCTTGCGTCTCAAAGAGAAATTACCAAAAAATCGTGCCGAGGAATCACTTGAACAATGTGAAAACAGGCTCGCAGCTCAAAGAGAAATTAGGAAAAAAAGCGGACCGAGGAATCACAAGAACAACGTGAAAACAGGCTTGAGGCTCAAAGAGATAATGCCAAAAGAAAGCGTGCCGAAGAATCACAAGAGAAGCCTGAAAATTATCGCCTGGCATTCAGGTACAGCCCAGTCGATGATTATAGCTTAAGTAGATGTGTTCAAATCGGGACTATGTCTAAAATTTGTCCCTATTGCAAGGCCTTGAAATTTAATGGTGAAACAATGGGAATGTGTTGTGCCTCAGGAAAAGTTAAACTTCCTCAACTGGCTGCACCACCAGAGCCATTAAAGACTGCTTACTGGAACCACGTCAGAATCTAAGCGATATTCATCAAACATCCGAAAATATAATTCATGTCTCCAAATGACGTCTTTTGGTGCCCAAATCGAAAATAAAGATCAATTTATGCCTACTTTCAAAGAAAAAGGGCAAATTTATCATTGAGCAGGGTCCCATCTACCATTCTCAGGTGAGAATCATAAATTTTAACAACTGTACTTCATCAGTGATAGCAATTGTGAATGGAATCCAAGTTGCAAAATTTCTCCCGACGTTGAAAGGTCTATCGTTTCCCAATTGCAACATCTTTTCCACGAAAACAATTATTTAGTGCGCCTGTTCAAAACAGCAGTCAATGTGATGCCTACTGATACGCATAAAATTCTTATTTCCGCTGACAAAACAACTATTGGCGAACATATGCGTAGATACAATGCTCCAACTATCGACAAAGTGGAAATGGTTATGGAAGGTGACCAGTTTTTACCTAGAGATAGAATTCTTCATAAGCAACACGCTCAGTTGGTAAGAATTGCTGAAACTCATCGATGCTACGATGCCCTACAATATCCTATCATTTCTTGGGATGGAACCGACAGCTCTAACTTCAACAATAAATTTATAGATCCATCCACTAACAAAAAAACGGATAAGAAATGCAGTGCAATGAATTTTATTCCTATAGACTAATGATTTTTCCCAATGATGAAAATTATATTTTAAAATGCCGTCAATTGTTTCACCAATACATCGTTGACATGTATGCAAAGATTGAATCAGAGCGTTTACTATTTATCCGTCTGAATCAAACCAAGCTCCACTCTGAACAATAAATTCCTTTGCAAGGTGCAGTTGAAAATGACGGTAATACCATTAACGTTGGAAGATTAACGATTTTACCTTCGTCATATGCTGGCAGTCCCCGTCATATGCATGAATATGCTCAAGATGCAATTGCGTATGTTCGTCTCTATGGTTTTCCAGATTTATTTATTACATTTACATGTAATCAATCTTGGGACAAGATACAGCAGCTTTTACTTCAAGGAAAATCGGCGGTCTATAGAATGGCATTATGGCCCTTGTCTCCCGGCAGAAGATGAAATCACTGATAAACTACATAGTAAAACTTAAAGTGTTTGGGTCAGTGCGATGCTGGATGTACTCAGTAGAATGGAAAAACGAGGATTGCCATACACACATATACTAATCTAGCTACATTATAAAATTACTTCTAGTGAAATTGACGATGAGATTTCCGCTGACATACCTGATGAAAATGTCGATAAAGGCCTATATGATATTGTGGTAAAAAATATTATACATGGACCTTGCGGTGCACTGAATGAAAAATCACCATGCATGGCCAAAGGAAGGTGCAGAAAGCAATATCCTTGACTTTTAGTACCCAACAAAATTACCGGCAACGATGGTTACCCACAATATAGAAGAAGATCTACTGAAGATGGCGGTAAAACAGCAATAATAAAGAAGCGTTACGGTACCACCATCTAAGTAGATAACCAGTGGGTTGTTCCATATTCAACTTTATTATCAAAAAAATTTAATGCTCCCATAAACGTTGAATACTGTAACTCCTTAAAGGCAATCAAAGGCAAAGATCTAATTTGAATTAGTGTTTTGTTTTTTTTTGCAAAAAAAAAAAGTAAAAAAAAGTACCATAACAACGAAGTTCACAGGAAAAAATTAATGAAAGTAGAATAGTTGTAATATAGTGTTGATAATTCAAGGAAGTTTCAGTCCTTTTTCTATTTTTTAATGGTTTATTTATGAATTGAGGAGAAAATGGTTAAACAATGTTTTGTTTTCTGGAAAAATCAACTGACACTCTAGCCTTTAGAAGGCTTAGGGAGTGACAGCACTAATCCTGTTTATGGTAATTTATATTTAATTTAAGTTGACTAGATTATTCAATTTAATTTTTGTTTTCTTTGGGTTTCATTTATTCTTAACAATATCCTCTGCTCGTTTTAAGCTTGAGTTGTATTAAAACTTTGCTGTTGGGCTTCAATTTTAGCATAGCTCTTTACTTTTATTTGAAAAGGTTCTTTCTAGAAAGAGTCTTCATTTTGTTATTTGTATGAAATCCTAATAGGGTAAGGATCATAATACGGCCCAATCGTATCTTTTCCTTTCGTTCTTGTTTTGTATTGTTTTTATTTATTTTTTTTTTTGTTATTTGTATTGAAATCCCAATAGGGTAAGGATTATAATACGGCCCAACCGTATCTTTTCCTTTCGTTTTTGTTTTATTATTATTATTATTATTTGTATTGAAATTCCAATAGAGTAAGAATTATAATACGGCCCAACCGTATCTTTTCCTTTCGTTCTTATTTAATTTATTTTTTTTATTTGTATTGGAATCCCAATAGGGTAAGGATTTTTTTTTTGTTATTTGCATTGAACTCCCCATGGGGTAAGGATTTTTTTGTTATTTGTATTGAAATCTCAACAGTGTAAGGATTATAATACGGCCCAACCGTATCTTTTCCTTTCGTTCTTATTTAATTTATTTTTTTATTTGTATTGGAATCCCAATAGGGTAAGGATTTTTTTTTTTTTTTGTTACTTGCATTGAACTCCCCATGAGGTAAGGATTTTTTTTTTTTTTTTGTTATTTATATTGAAATCTCAACAGGGTAAGGATAATAATTTGGCCCAGCCGTATATTTTCTTTTCCTTTCGTTCTTGTTTTTTTTTTTTTTTTTTTTTTTCTTTCTTTTTTTTTTGCACTGTTTAAGACCAATTTTGCTTATACCGTTCCAACCGGATGACATAACGGAAAAAATTATCTTCTCTGTCTGGCCTGCTAATTAGCTATCACCAGAACTAATCCTGCTAATATTAATCATATACAAAGAAAAAATCCTGATATAAGTATTTTATCAAAAACTGTAATCCAAATTCGTAAGAAAATATTAATTGATCTACAGCTTTTGTTTTGTATATAATCACTTTGGAGCTGATGCAAACAAACTTTTTGAAGGTTATTATGGCATCAATGCAGTGCATTGGCCTAAACCGGTTAAATACAAAGGGTACGCTAATAAAAATCATGGTCAATTGAAGAGATCGATTTTTTACTCTTAGTAAAATCACAGGCTAAGTTGAAAGGACACCGGAAAGTGCAGGTAAAAAATATGGAAATGACTTGCCAATATACGATGCTCCGATTCAACAAAGGAATGATGACTGCTAAAGCAGTCCTCTCATACCAAAGTCATCATAATACGAAAATAGGCTTAGAACAGTACATCTGCAAACTTAGCCTGAGTAGTTTAGCTTATTTTTCACGCTTTACACAAACAAACATTTTATTATATATATTGGCGACTGTCTGGTTTTTTTTTTTACATGTCTTCCTATAGTTGTTTTCGCTAAACCTTAGGCACAAACAGTCAAGCTAGATATATAAGCACAATTTGCTATCTTTTCATACTGTTTGTTTTCAAAGATGTTTCAGATATCTTTGGACTTCGGACTTAAACGATATTTACTAAGCCCCAAATTTTTGGTTTTCTTTTTTAAGGTTTTTGAGTTGTTGTAATCCTTTGTTAAAATATATACAAATATTTTTGCAATTACCTGCCACTGGGCCCCGGCACTTGGTACGCGACAAGGTTCTTTATGTGGATTCTCATTGTCGCTTGTCTTCTAACAGCAGGCAATTTGCTGTCTTTCCACAGGGGAGGATCTAGAGCAAAATTTTGGGGGTCCAATGTGACAAGAGTACCAAGGAGCGAAATATTGGGGGGGGGGAATTGAAAAAGGTGCCAATAGTTGACCAAATCGAAAATTTATTTTCAAAAAGAGAAAAAAACAAAAAGACAGGGAAAGAGTGTGCCCGAAAAATAAAATATAAAATATATTTAAATATTTTGCAATTACCAGTTTTTTGCACTTTCCGCAATTTAATGTATTTTTTAACCGTTTCTGTTCAAAGATATTTGATCATTGAAGCTAGTCCGATTTCTAACAACGATATTTACTAAGCTTCAAACTTTTGGTGTTCTTTTTCAACGTTTTTAATTGTTGTTAATCCTTGTTAAAAAGCTTCAAACTTTTGGTATTCTTTTTTAAGGTTTTTAATTGTTGTAATCCCTTGTTAAAGTAGAGAATCATCATTTGTAAAAATTAGAATTTTTGGTTTTTGGGCCTTCCTGTTGACATTATATAACTGGTTGCGTTCAAAAAGGTTTTTGAATTGTTGTAATCTCATGTTAAAATATATGCAAATATTTTTGAAATTACCAGTGTTTTGCTCCACGGAATTGAATGATTTTTCATACTATATCTTTTCAAGGATATCTGATTATGAAAGTAGATCCAATTTCTAACAAAGATTTCTTCTTTGCCTCAAACTTTTGGTTTTATATTTTAAAGTTTTTGAATTGTTGTAAACCCTTCATAAAATATATACAAATATTTTGCAATTACCAGTTTCTTTCTCTTCCCGCAATTTAATGTCTTTTTAGACTGTTTCTGTTCAAAGATATTTGACTATTGAAGCTAGTCCGGTTTCTAACAACAATATATGATAAGTTTCAAAGTTTTTGTGTTCTTTTTTAAGGTTTTTAATTGTCGCTAATCCTTGTTAAAAGGCTTCAAACTTTTGTGTTTTCTTT
Source organism: Artemia franciscana (assembly GCF_032884065.1). NCBI lineage: Eukaryota > Metazoa > Arthropoda > Branchiopoda > Anostraca > Artemiidae > Artemia > Artemia franciscana. Next base: position 22,566,314 of record NC_088875.1, read on the forward strand.
TTAAGGTATTTAATTGTTGTAATCCCTTGTTAAAATAGAGAGTCATCATATGGAATAATTACAAATTTTCGATTTTTGGGCCTTCCTGTTGACATTATATAGCTTGTTGTGTTCAAACACGTTTTTGTTTTTAAGGTTTTTGAATTGTTGTAATCTCATGTTAAAATACATGCGGATATTTTTGCAATTACCAGTGATTTGCTCTTTCTGGGATTTAATGATTTTTCATATTGTATGTTTTCATAGATATCTGATTATTAAAGTAAATTCACTTTCTAACAACGATTTTTTCTAGGCTTCAAACTTTTGGTTCCATATTTTAAGGTTTTTAAATTGTTATAAACCCTTCACAAAATATAGGCAATTATTTTGCAATTACCAGTTTTTTGCTCTTTCCCAAATTTAATGTCTTTTCATACTAAAAATTTTAAAAGAAATTTATTATTAAAGCAAGTCCAATTTCCAACAACGATTTTTACTAAGCTTCAAACTTTTGGTTTTTCCTTTTTCAGGCTTTTGAATCATTGTAATCCCTTGTTAGAATATATACAAAATGTTTTTGCAATTACTCATTTTTTACTATTTACGCAATTTAATGTCTTTTCATACCGATCTGTTCAAAGATATTTGATCATTGAAGTTACAATTTGGTGAATTAACCATTCTGAATGCTGCTCTAGAAAATGCAAGGCCTTTTAATTCAAAGGAAAAGAAAACAAACATCTCCTTTTTTGCCTCAAAAGAAACGTCGGAATGTTAAAAGTAATTAATTTTTCCGGTTAGACATTATTTCTTCAAATATGCAATGCATTTTAAGTGGTTTGCCATAAACATTTACTGTCTATTCATAGGAAGTGATATAACTTAATTAGTAAATTGACGTATGTAAGCACAAAAGTCGAGTAAAACTTTCCATTAAAATGGCATGATCAATTTGTGGTATATGGTGTGATACTCTCCGAAGGGCCGAAGGCCCTAGCTCACACCCGAGCCAGAACAGGGCCACATGGAAAGGAAAATAAACACATTAAAATTATTCTTCTGTTTAAAGTTACAAATTTTTCTCTTTTGAGCCGTTTGTTGACTTCACCGAATAAAATGTTGCGAGAGCAACACTTTGGTTTTGTTTCTTTGCTATCGGTTAAACGCTGTGTCAGCCTATCGAAGCTTTTAAAACGTTATGTTCAAAGAAGAACACGATCAGTAATCACATGATCAAAGGCTATTCCTCAGCGTTGAAAAAACAACAATAACAAAAGAATATCGAAAGAAGGGACTAAATTGACTTTGCAGCCAGTTGAACTGTATCCTTATCAATCGTAGAAATCGTGACAGATCAAGACTTGGAACAATATCTTATATAATCTAGTTGGTATTATAAAGCTATCCGTAACTTTTCAGGATCAAAATACCATAGATGGCACTCTATTAACTATTACGAAACTGTCTCGTTGTTTTACGTTGTCGTTTGTACCTGTTGCGTAAACACTTAATTCTAGATTACAGTGAGTATGGGTGGGCTACACCAACTAGCAAAAGTTACAAACCCCTCTTCACTAAAGATGATTGTAGCCTAACATACGATTATTACTTACAAGTCCCCTACATGTCTCATAGTTGGTATCGGCTTATTTTTGGTTTCATTGTGTACCCTACTACTGAAGTTGTCAACCCCTTGAAACTTTCAAACTAGTATATCTCATGAAGGAATTTTTGTATCAAAAAATTGATGACTTATACTTTAATCAACTCATCAAGAGCTATCGATTGCCGTCGTAAAAAAAAATTGTATCTGTCACTTCAAAAGTGGATTTTTTTGCCGTAGGCCAACTTTCCAACGTCACCACTTAGAAAGGAGCAAAGGATAAGCTCCAATTTTCTTAGCAATGATAGAACTTTTAAATTTTAAGAGGTACATCTGATAACATTTCTCTAGCTCAATCCCAAGTCCGAAAAAAAAACAAATGATAAGCCCAGCGAAAATCACGGCAGCACTTTCGGACCAGTGGGAAAATGCTGCTTTCTTGCTTCTGTAAATTTTTCTATTTATCACTCAAAGAAGATATATTGGCTGTGGGGCCGGGTAACTGCTGCATATATAGATCTTACTCCATCATCAATTTGAAAATGGTGCCTGCCTGCTTGCCTGCTAGAACAGAGCTTACCACTCCAAAGCCGAAACATGGTTTGATGAAACGAAAGCTTGGCTGCACAACTTCAGATACTCCTCTCTGACATAGGCTACATAACTCCACTTCACTTTGCACACCATAGGCTCTGACTCGTGGACAAGCAAAAACCATCCTTTTTAGCCCCAGGCAAGAGTTCTTCGGAGCTTTCCAAAATGTAATGCCATATTCATCAATCCGGCCTGAGGTCCACACTTTCCGTAAAAACTGCACAGGTTAGACCCTTACCAGTTTCCAGGAATAAGCCGACATCGGCGGCATAGGAAAAAAAATGGGACAAAACCAAAGTGTTGCTCTCGCAACACAATGATGAGAACTAACAGAAGTTGATGCTTTTATTCAAGCCTTCAATCCGTGTAATTTAAGTTAATACTTTAGATTTTTGTGTTGACTAATCGCGACCAAGTTCATAATATGAAAAATATAGTTAGAAAGCTACTTCTATAAGTTACAATTCTATTTCAAGCAAGTGCCAGAGGCCGACATTAAGGCTGGATTATTCAAATGACAAGTTCAGACTTAAAAGCAGAATGTCATTTTAACACTGAATTTCTATTAAAATCGAAAGGCGTCTCTTAAGTTATTTTTCTTTTCGGTACTTAACCTCCTGGAGACTAAAAATGAAGTAAGAACGAAAGAATGCGTAAAATATACTTTTTAAACCTTTTTTGGGACTTTAGTATGTATTTTTCGTATGATACCTTTTGGTAAGTTTTTTTTTTTTTTACCAAAATATAGCTCTTTTTGGGTGGTATTTATTGGTGGCCCCGATAATAACCAAATAGTTTCTGAAGAAGTAACACTTTTAAATCAGTTTTATGCTTGATTTAAACTTCAAATTTATACATTATGTTCAATCATTAGTTCCATAGTCTTATGGAACTAAGGTGGCATTTCAAATTGCTTTTCGTCGAAATGACTTAATGAACTGGTGACAAATGTTGAAGAGGTAAATTTTTTCCTTCGAAAATTAATAAAAGAAATTCTCTTGACTTCTTTTTCTTAGGAAGAAGAAACAAGGTTGAATAAGTTTTGCAAACTATGGTATTTCTGTGCCTCTGGTCAACTACACAGGGATTTGGGATAAAATAGATAGATCCTCAAACATTGATAGGATCAGACAATGCCATATCCAGGATTTTAGTTTGGGGGGATATTTTTTCGGAGGAGCAGTAACAAACAAAACACAAGGATCAGTAATGTGTTTTATGTCTTTTCATTTCGTTTTTACGAGTCGGACAGACAATTGGGGGGGGGGGGGTTCAGACCCCTTAACTCTCTCCCTTCTGAACACAACCTTGGGATCTGAACTTTTTCCTAATTTACCCTAGCCGAGTGGTCTTGCTAGGTTGTTTGGTGTGATTCTTTAAGATTACTGATTTATTGGTATGTTCTTAGCAGAACGATCCCAAGAAGTCATTGTGTATGGTGAGTTGGTGACTGTGGTGGTATTATTTTTTCCATCCATGCACTTGGTATCACCGGCGTTCTATAAGGAACGATTATACAGCTAAACTTGGTTTGGATCACCGTTAAGGACTGTTCAACATCCCTAAACAAGTCGTTCACAGTAAATGTTGACATCTGCAAGCTCTTGGGAGTTTCCAAGCGGTTGCTCGCCTTCAGATGAACCTTAATAAACTCTCAACTTCGTCTGCAACAAGGGCCTTACAATTAAACACTTCAAAATGACAAAATGTAGGACGTAATAACCCGCATGCGTATTGGAAACAACAAATTGGGGGTTGGTGCAGGAGTACTCGAGGGTAATGCCACAGATGAGTCCAGATTTCTATTACCAACTGAGCCCATGATATTATCAATGGCACATTTGCAACAATAAAGCTGTATGTGGTAATGAAGGTTTATAAGGCCCACATCTGACCTTAACCAGAGTTTAGCATAATTCTTGCATCACCCTGACATCGGATCCCTAGAAAATATGCAGCATATATTTATTAAGCATTTCCAAGCCTTTAAAAAACACGTTTGAAAAAGGATTTTAATTGTCGTGGTAGCCAACCCTTACATCCAGGAGGAAAAGGCATTATAGGATAAAGACAAAAGGCTGGGGTTATGTCATCATAACTCCAATCGTATAACTTTTGTCTTCGCCTCTTCTTTCGCTAGTCATAAAGGAGGCTATTACTAAAAACTGAATCCCCCGAGGTTTTGGACTAGAGAACGATAAAACTTCTTTGTTATCTGTTCTGTTGACTGGAGAAGTCTGTTCTGTTGACAAATAAGGACGAAACTTATTTGTTAGATAAAAGTAAGAATAATAGTTTTGCCTTTAAATAATCTATATGATAAGAATTGTTGCAAATGTTTTGCACGGTATTTTACAGTTAATTACGGTATTTTACATATTTCTAAATTTTGTTCTTAAAATGCTAATACGGTTTTAAAATCTATTTGTTTTTTTTTATCTTTTTTGTTTTTTTTATTTTTTTTTGTTTTTTTTATATTTTTTTTGTTTTTTTATTTTTTTAGTTTTCTTTCTTTCTTTTTCTTTTTTGTGGTTAGTTTTTTCTTTTTCGTTTTTGTTATTTTAGGTATTTTACACGGTATTTTACAGTTGGGCTATATAGAATAGATACATTCAATTTGATTAAAAAGAGTTAAAGGAACAGTTTCGCTTGAAAACTGCGTAGGACAAAGATTTTTGTCTAAGTTTTACAGAATATTTAAAGTTTTTGTTTTAAAGGTTTTTACACGCTATTTTACAGTTATAAAGAGTGGATACACTTTGGCTATTGAAAAAAAGAAAAAAATGTTTGCATCGAAAACTTCATAGGTGGTGGCGTAATTGCTATGAGGGAGGGGAAAACTACCAGATCCTAGTTTCCTGCCCCCAGTTGAAATTAAGTGTCTTAAAAAAATCTTGTCAAAATTAATATAGGAAATAATTCAAGTATCCACAGAAACAGATTAATTTTCTTTAGTATTTTCCTTTATGGCACTGTGGCTCATTTTTCACACTCATTTTCACTTAACCTTGGAAAATTGGTTCCAACTTTGCCTCCCTTCCTCCCTGTCAAGAATTTTGACGAAATTACGCCACTGTTTCTAGGATAAAGTATAATATATACAACACTTGTTATACTATCTGGTCTATGAATCGGATTTTCTGAGTTACAACGGTCTGGACTGTATACTAGGGTGGGATAACTTGTCGATATAATTCTGAATACTTGAAAAGATTTTTAAGTGCTGAACGTATTTCCAGTTCCATCCCCTCTTTAATCCTTTTCAACCGTTCTTTGATATTTTGAGTCAACTCCGAGCTACTTCCCGAAATATTACTCGACAAGAACCAAAATCTGATTTGAACGTTCAAACTTTTCTTCCAACAATCTTCTTTTTTCCAATAATCTTATCTCTCAACAAAATTTTTCAGAATTTTCTTTAATGTTTGGTGCTTTTAGATGTTTGTTTTTGTTTTCTACATAAATTCCAGCTTGACAGGAGCCATAAAAGTTAAATGTGTTAGTCATTCCTATCCATCCCTCCCTGAGCCAGGAGGCCAACAAGTATATTCCAAGTCCTCATGATGTAAGGAGCATGTTTGTAAAAGATTCAAGTCCTTTGTATCAGCCATTCTCGAAATTATCCCGTTCAACCCTTTCAAGAGCACAAAAATAAAAATATTTTTAACTTAGGGTAGATTTCCGTAGTTGCTTATACCGCGTAACCTTTTTAAAGATATAAGATAAAAAAAACAAACAATATATCCCCTTAGCTCCCCAGCTCCAGTTTCATTTTCATTTGCTCCCTCCAACATTCACAGAGTCTAGTCTCAACAGTCTCCAGCCTTTCTCAGATATTGAAGATTGATGCTCAACCTCTTTAACACCTTCCAATCAAAGCTGATTGAAAATGTCCTAGGCATGGTAACTTCTTTTGGCCTGGTGCTGACCTTCATTTTTTCAGGCCTCTTAACACATGACAAGGGCATCGAAAGCTGCGCCTGTGTTCGTCACCCCAGAGACATTCAGACATAATTTATTTTCCTTTACCTGCATGGTAGCTGTTATAAGTGTTGACAGACCAACAGATGCAGAATCCCTTATCTTTTTCCTATTCAACTGGAAATCTGAAACCAAACTGTGGGCCACATCTGGAACCCCTTTTGGGGGTTGCCATTTCCTGAGGTCTCCTTGATAATTTAAAGGGTGACATCTATGGCCAAACAATATTGTATCATTCTTTAAATTTGCATTATATGCATTCCTGTGAGTTTTAAATGACATCTAGGGAAATAGTTTTTAATCTCCTGGCTCATATTTTCAATTCTAATTGCTCCCTAACGTTCCATGAGAACTTCAGCTCAATACCCCTAAGGGGGTCTCACACTCCCAGATATTAGGGATTGACAAACAATTGACGCTTTGTAATTCGGGCTTATCGAAAGTGTCCCATCTCTGGTAACTGCTTTTGGTATTAGGCTGAAATGAAATTATTTCAAGGCCAGTGATCAAACAGTTCGTGGTAACGAACTGTATTAAGGAGCTACTAACTACTAATAACTCACTGCAGCACCAAGCCGCCTGAGGCCAACACAGCTACGCACGCTCCTCCTCCAACCTAATCTATTTAAAGCCTCCCTCTTTACACCCTCCCAGGAAGTTCCCATTTCCTTTAAATCCTTATTTATGACATCCTCCCAACCCAGACAAGGACGACCTGCTTTCCGTGTAGCCCCAGACGGTTGGCCAAAAAGGACAATCTTCGGTAATCTGTCATCCTTCATCCGTAGAACGTGGCCTAGCCATCTCAACCTTTCTTTCATTATAGCCCCAGAAAGCGGGATTGAACCACACTTTTCGTACAACCTACTGTTTGAAATACGGTCAGTCAGCCGGGTACCCAGAACAATCCGTAGGCAATTTCTCTGGAAAACATCTAGTAAATTTTCATCTGCTTTTCGGAGTGTCCATGCTTCAGAGCCATATTTGACCACTGTCATCACTGTAGCTTCCAATATTCTAATCTTGGTTTGTAGGCTTATCTTTCTATTCTTCCAAACTTTTTTTAACTGTGAAAAAACACCCTGAGCTTTAGCTATTCTACTTTTAACATCTTCACTGCTCCCACCATCTTTACTAATAATACTACCAAGGTAACTGAAGCTCCAAACCTGATCAATCTTTTCGTTACCTAAGGTCACCTGTTCATCTTCACTTATTCCTAACCTTAGTGACTTAGTCTTCTTAACATTAATTTTCAAGCCTATTTTAGCACCCTGAACTCGTAAAACCTCTAAAAATTCATTCATTTTGCTCACACTTTCATCTAATATGCTTAAATCATCAGCATAATCTAAGTCCAGGAGCGTTCTTCCTCCCCATTTGATTCCATGGTCTGCAATTGCCTTTCCTGTGCTCCTTAAGACGAAGTCCATCAAAATGATCCATATAAAGGGGGATAGAACACAACCCTGCTTAACTCCTGATTTAATACAAAACCAGTTGCTAACCTCATTTCCTACCTTAACCGCAGCAGTATTATTCTCGTACATAGCGCAAATCACTTTAATGTATTTTTCTGGTATACCATATAACGATAAAACCTTTGTTAACGCTGTTCTATCAACAGAATCGAAAGCTTGCTCATAATCGATAAAACTAAGGACCAAAGGTGTTTGACAACGAAGGGACTTCTCAATTATTAACCTAAGAGTGAAAACATGGTCGACACATCCTCTACCTTTTCTAAAACCGCATTGTTCTTCCCTTAAAACTTTGTCTACAGCATGTCTCAGTCTAAAAAGTATCATATTACTCAGTAATTTGCTACCTACAGAGACCAGACTAATGCCTCGATAATTCCGACATTCACTCTTGTCACCTTTCTTATACAGTGGTTTAATTAAGGTTTTCCTAAAATCATTGGGTACTTCCCCTTTTTCAAAAATCATGTTCATAATCTTCAGTAGCTTATTCCTAACCTCAGAGCCACCATATTTAAGGAACTCATTAATCATACTATCAGCACCTGGGGCCTTATTATTTTTTAATCCTTCTAGTACTGTCGCTAATTCTTCCTCACTAAACAAATCTTCCTTCACATCCAAGGTATCACAAACTTTTTCATTTTCATCTATATCTTTTCCTGCAACTGTATCTCGGTTTAGCACATTCTCAAAATGTTCCACCCATCTTTCTTTAACTTTTTCCTTATCACTAATTGTGACCCCATTTCTATCTTTAACTGGGACTAGTCCGGATTGGCTACTCCCTTTCAATTTATTAACATGCCAGTATAATATTTTACTATTATGCCGTCTAGCCGCATCTTCCAGATCCTCAGCAATTTTATCCATCGCCTCCATTTCACATCTCCTTAGTTCAACCAGGCTCAATAGTAACCAAAACTCTAAAAAATGCAATTTTTATACCAATAGCTACATCAAAAAAATTCTAGCATTTCTAGCATTATTAAAAAAACAATGAAAAAATAAATATGAAAAAGTTTTTTCAACTCAAAGTAAGGAGAAGCATTAAAACTTAAAAAGAACAAAAATTATTACGCATATGATGGGCTCACCTCCTCCTAATACCTCGCTCTTTACGCTAAACTATTTTTAGCAATTTCGACTATTTATTCTACAGCTTTTGTGATTCAGGGGTCATTCTTAAGAAATTGGGACAAAATTTAAGCTTTAGTGTATCAAATTCTAATGCTGATTTTAAATATATAAGTTTCATCAAGTTTAGTCTTACCCATCAAAAGCTACGAGTCTGAGAAAATTTGCCTTATTTTAGAAAATAGGGGAAACAGCCCCTAAAAGTCATAGAATCTTAACGAAAATCAAACCATCAGATTCAGTGTATCAGAGAACCCTTTTATAGAAGTTTCAAAATTCCTATATACAAAAATGTGGAATTTTGTATTGTTTGCCAGAAGGCAGGTCACGGATGCGTATTTATTTGTTTGTTTGTTTTTTGTTTGTTTTTTCCCAGTTCAAGAAAATTCCCATGAAGGGAGCGTAGGAGTTTCTAGCATTATTTTTAAAAAAATGAAAAAAATAAATATGAAAAAGTTTTTTCAACTGAAAGTAAGGAGAAGTATTAAAACTTAAAACGAACAGAAATTATTACGCATATGATGGGCTCACCTTCTCCTAATACCTCGCTCTTTACGCTAAACTATTTCCAGTAATTTCAACTATTTATTCTACGGCTTTTGTGATTCAGGGGTCATTCTTAAGAAATTGGGACAAAATTTAAGCTTTAGTGTATCAAATTCAAATGCTGATTTTAAATATATAAGTTTCATTAAGTTTAGTCATAGCCATCAAAAGTTACGAGCCTGAGAAAATTTGCCTTATTTTAGAAAATAGGGGAAACAGCCCCTAAAAGTCGTAGAATCTTAACAAAAATTACACTATCAGATTCAGAGTTTCAGAGAACTCTACTGTAGAAGTTACAAGGTCCTATCTACAAAAATGTGGAATTTTGTATTTTTGCCAGAAAGCAGATCACAGATGCGTATTTATTTGTTTGTTTGTTTTTTCCCAGGGATGATTGTATCGACCCAGTGGTCCTAGAATCTTGCGAGAGGGCTCATTTTCTAATGGAAATGAAAAGTTCTAGTTCCCTTTTTAAGTGACCAAAAATATGGGAGGGCACCTAGGCCCCCTCCCACGCTAATTATTTTACCAAAGTCAACGGATCAAAATTCTGAGACAGACATTTTATTCCACGTAGTAAAAAACCTTATAACTATGTCTTTGAGGACGACTTACTCCCCCACAGTCCCCTTGGGAGGGGTTACAAGTTACAAACTGTGACCAGTGTTTACATATAGTAATGGTTATTGGGAAGTGTACATGCGTTTTCAGTGGAATTTTTTGGTTGGGGGGGGGGTTGAGAAGAGGGGGATATGTTGGGGGAACTTTCCTTGGAGGAATTTGTCGTGGGGGAAGAAAATTTTCATGAAGAGAGCGCAGGATTTTCTAGCATTATTAAAAAAAAGATGAAAAAATAAATATGAAAATGTTTTTCAACTGGAATTAAGGAACAGTATTAAAACTTAAATTAAAGGTACTGAAGAGGGGGTGAGCCCCCTCATATATGTAATAAAAACATGAGAAAACAAAAGTTCCTTACGTAAGCTAATTTATAAGTTACCTATATCTTTTACTAATAAAAACATTCGTAAAAAACTAAAAGTTCTAGTTGCCTTTTTAAGTAACCAAAAAATCGGAGGGTAACTAGGCTTCCTCCCCCGCTCCTTTTTATTCTCAAAATCATTTGATCAGGACTATGAGAAAGCCATTTAGCCAAAAAATATACATTCAAATTTCTTTTTAACCATTCCTCTGCGGAGAGCCAAAATCAAAACATGCATTGATTCAAAAAGGTTCAGAAACTAAATAAAAAAAAACAAGTTTTGTAACTGAAAGTAAGGAGCAACATTAAAACTTAGAACGAACAGAAATTACTTCGTACATAATAGGGGTTTCTTCCTCATCAACAGTTCCTCATCAGTTCCTTATGCTTAAGTTTTTACTGTTTTAAAAAGAAGAGTTGAGAGAAAGAGTCAAACTTTAGCGAAAAGAGCGGGGCGTTGATGAGGGGGCTGCCCCTTTCATGTACGAAGTAATTTCTGTTTGTTTAAAGTTTTAATGTCACTCCTTACTTTCAGTTAAAAAAAACTTGGTTTTTATTTAATACTAACAGAACCGTGCCTCAAATAATGTAATTTAATATAATGGTGTTTGTAGGACTTCAATTGCGTAGCTCGTTAAGGGGACCCGGAGGAGGAGCATGTGAGAGATGCTCTGTCAAACCTCCACTCAAAGGTTTTGGACCGTAATTATTACAATGATACCGTTTTATATGTCCAAGATTTTCCGCTAAAGAAGGGGCGCCAAAAGTATTGTTTTCAGTGTTATATCTCACTTACGAATGGTAGAACTGATAAAAAGGACGTAGATATGACCAAAAGTTGTCAAATGAGCTATTAAACATTAAAATTTCTGGGAGCCACTAGCCCCAGCTTTTCTACTTGAGACACGGCACCTAAAGTGGCGTTTTTAGTGCCTTTTGAAAGTTGCAAATGTTTAGTTTTATAGGAAGAATGTAGATATGAGCAATATTTTTTATATGAGTTATCAAAAATTTATCTAAGATGTTCTGGTAGCCCGTTAGCCCCACCCCTTGAGGGTATATAACGTACGGAGGGTACGGGAGGGATTCTTGTAAACCTCCAGTTAGGTGTTCTGGATCACAGCTATCACAATAGTACCTGTTTTGTACTTCAGAGCTTTTTCTCTTAAGAAGAAGACCCAAAAATGTTGTTTTTAGTGCGATATTGCTCTTACGAATGGTAGGATTGATAAAATAAAAACACGTAGATATGAGCAATAGCTTACAAATGAGCCGTTAAACATCACTCTTATAAGTTTTGCCAGCCTAATACTTTTCTTTTCCACTTTTCTTTTCCAGTCTATGCTTTTCCACTTTAGACATGGCACAAAAAGTGCCATTTTTAGTGCCATTTTGAACTTGCAGATGGCGGAATTAATAGGAATAAGGTAGATACGAGCAGTGTCTTTTATATGAGTAATAAAAAAATTGTCTACGATGTTCTGGTAGCCTGCTAGTGCCACCCCTTGAGAAAAGGCACAAAAATTGCCATTTTTGTTTACTTGCAGATGGCAGAATTTATAAGAAGCTCGTAGATATGAGAAATAGCTTTGAATGAATCATTAAGAATCTCTCTATGATGTTCTGGTAGCCCACTAGGCCTACTGAAGAAAAAAAAGAATAAAAAAAAGGGCAGACAGATGCTGCCGATGCAAAAAAGTGTTGCTCCTTGTTGTTCAAGGAGGGGACTATACTTTCCCTCTGTAAGGTTGTTGACCGTGTTGATTTAAATGGTACACTTTTCATTTTGATCTGACGCCATTTTCAATGGGTTTCAGGCTTCTTTTCGAAATCACCATAAATTTCTTTTCGCAATTAACTTTTACTTTTAAGACTAACGGAAATAATAGTTACCATTCCTGAGTCAGTGTCAGATGGCAATTTTTTTCACCAGGCAGTTTTTTTCAAAGTTCGTTTTTAACTTTTAGTTACTATGGCCTATGGTTCGCTCTTTACTAAGTTGCAGTTACCGCTCGAACCAGGATAATTAATTTTACTACAGCTTTTAAATGCCTCTTAGCCAAATGCCTTATATTGCTATAGAATTCAAATATATATACTAAGGGATTACTCTGAAATTTTGAAGCTGTATCCATTATACCTGGGAAGGGGTATCAGGGCCTCAAGGGTTTTTATTCTTAAACTTCACCTCAAAAATACGATATATCAGAAAAAATCCAGCAATCATCTCTAACTTTTTATATATTTTAGGATTGTAGAAATAAACAGAACGCATTAGAATAATCGATTATACCTTTAGGCAAAGTCAGGCAGCAATTCAAAGTGTTTTGAAGCCGCTTAATTTGATTCAACTAATTAAATTAGGTTAAAACTCTTGAAATTACCAAAATTAGTGATAACAAACCTTTGAACGTATTCTTTTTATTTTCAAACAAAAGGTTAGTAACCTTGCAAGGTGCCGACAAGCGACCTAACTGTTCTGCACTGACGTGTTTACATGTCACAATGCTACGGATTAGTGCATTTTGATTAACAGTTATAAATCCATTGTTTAGTGTCTAATTTATTTTTCCAGCACGATGTATTTTAATAGAAATAGCCTGTCTTTCTTGTGTGTCAGCCATCCATAATTAAGTTTAAATAAAGATAAAAATCCAAGACCGCATAAAATACCGCTTTCGGTGCTTATGCATAATTCGGTACACACTCGAAAACTGAAGCTTGGTTAATCATAAAGAGATATACCAAAAATACGATGGAAAGGAAATAATTTAGCAACAAAATTATAAAAAAAAATAAAACAAAAAACTATGGTGGGGGCCGCAGAGAACGAATTATATAAATATTTAATATTTAATAAGAATATACCTATAACGCAGATTTTAATTGAGCCTTGGCTAATGCTCTTCGGATACAGCCGGCCAAAAACCGGCTATTGTCTTATCTGTTCATTTACATTCTCGAGTGTGTACCGACTATTGCACAAGTAGGCTACTCCATTTTCCTATGGTTTGCAGAAAAAAAGCTTTCAGTTCTACGAAAAAAGAAATTATCAAGGTGAATGTTTCGCCATATTGCTTTCAGCACCACATTCCCTTCGCGTTTTCAAAATATAAGAAAGAAGTTTTACGCTTTATTCAAAGGAAAAAGTATTTATGGAAGACATGTTCAGTTTAACAGGCCCAATATAGCTCAACAAAAAATATCATTTAGGAATATAATAATACAAATAAGCCATCCCTCAACTCTGCTTACGTATCTACCGTTGAAATTACGGATGAGGATATCCAGCATCACTGATAGGTGCTTTTTTCTACCTGCTTCAAATTATGTGTCCTAGCACGTCATGGACTTGAATGTGTTAGTACTTTTAGCCCCAGGAAGCTCTGCCCATCGTTGCTGGCTTAATGATTGGATGCAGCTTCTAGTTTCCCTTCATATTACTTTCGTGATTAAAAAAAAAAAAAAAAAAAAAAAAACAGTGAAGTGTTTCAGATTCATCACAATAGTTGACTCCCTGAGTGCTTTTCAAAGGTAGACAAACATATTTAACGAGTCAATTTTTAGAAGTAAATCAGGAATTGGTTGTCTATTTGCGTATTTACTTCTTCTACTGCCCCTTACAACTCAAAGTAGCATCGAGCCACATGAGGCCAACACAGCCGTGCACAATCTTCCTCTAATCCAGCTATTTAAAGCTTCATTCTGTGTCTACTTCTATAGACCTGATTTCTTTTAAATTGTTTCTTGTGCCCTCTTTACACACCACTCAGGACGACCAGCTTTTCATTTGGCCCCAGATGGATTACCAAAAAGCAAATTCTTGGGCATCGTGTCAATGCTCATTCGTAAAGTTTTCAAACAGTTCGTGGTAACGAACTGTAGTAAGGAGCGACCCGGCTCAATAGTAACCAAAACTCTAAAAAATTGAACTTTGATATCAATAGCTACATCAAAAGAATCGCATTTTAATGCTGATTTTAAATATATAAGTTTCATCAAGTTTAGTCTTACCCATCAAAAGTTAAGAGCCTGAGAAAATTTGCCTTATTTAGGAAAATAGGGGGAAACACCCCCTAAAAGTGGTAGGATCTTAACGAAAATGACATCATGAGATTCAGCGTATCAGAGAACCCTACTGTAGAAGTTTCAAGCTCCTACCTACAAAAATGTGGAATTTTGTATTTTTTGCCAGAAGACAAATCACGGGTGCGTGTTTATTTGTTTGTTTTTTGTTTTTTTTTTCCCCAGGGGTCATCGTATCGACCAAGTGGTCCTAGAATGTCGCAAGAGGGCTCATTCTAACGGAAATGAAAAGTTCTAGTGCCCTTTTTAAGTTACCAAAAAAATTGGAGGGCATCTAGGCCCCCTCCCACGCTCATTTTTTTCCCAAAGTCAACGGATCAAAATTTTGAGATAGCCATTTTGTTCAGCATAGTCGAAAACCATAATAACTATGTCTTTGGGGATGACTTACTCCCCCACAGTCCCTGGGGGAGGGGCTGCAAGTTACAAACTTTGACCAGTGTTTACATATAGTAATGGTTATTGGGAAGTGTACAGACGTTTTTAGGGGGATTTTATTTTGTTTGGGGTTGGGGCTGGAGGGGGGGCTATGTTGGAGGATCTTTCCTTGGAGGAATCTGTCATGGGGGAAGAAAAATTCAATGACAAGGGCGCAGGATTCTCTAGCATTACTATAAGAAAACAATGAAAAATAAACATGAAAACGTTTTTTCAAATGAAAGGAAGAAGTAGCATTGAAACTTAAAACGAACAGAGATTATTACGCATATGAGGGGTTCTAAAAATACTTTAGCATAAAGAGCGAGGTATTTAGGAGGAGATAAATACCTTGCTCTTTATGCTAAAGTATTTTTAGTAATTTCAACTATTTATTCTACGGCCTTTCTGATTCAGGGGTCATTCTTAAAGAATTGGGACAAAACTTAAGATTTAGTGTAAAGAGCGAGGTATTAACGAAGGTACAAACCCCCTCGTATACATAATAAAAATATAAGGTTATGACAGTTTGTTACGTAAGTTAATTCTTAAGTTACGTATATTTTTTACTAATAAAAACGTTCATTAAAAATTAAAAGTTCTAGTTGCCTTTTTAAGTAACCGAAAAATTGGAGGGCAACTAGGCCTCCTTCTCCACCCCTTATTTCTCAAAATCGTCTGATCAAAACTAAGAGAAAGCCATTTAGCCAAAAAAAGAATTAATATACAAATTTCATTTTAATACTTTATGTGCGGAGAGCCAAAACCAAACATGCATTAATTCAAAAAGGTTCAGAAATTAAATAAAAAAAAACTAATTTTTTTAGCTGAAAGTAAGGAGCGACATTAAAACTTAAAACGAACAGAAATTACTCCGTATATGAAATGAGTTGTCCCCTCCACAATCCCTCGCTCTTTACGCTAAAGTTTGACTCTTTGCCACAATTCTACTTTTTAAAACAATTAAAAGCTTTAGCGTAAAGAGCGAGGGATTGTGGAGGGGACAACTCATTTCATATACGGAGTAAGGAGCGACCCGTAAGTAAGGAGCGACCCGGCTCAATAGTAACCAAAACTCTAAAAAATGGAATTTTGATACCAATAGCTATATCAAAAGAATCGCATTTTAATGCTGGTTTTAAATATATAAGTTTCATCAAGTTTAGTCTTACCCATCAAAAGTTACGAGCCTGAGAAAATTTGCGTTATTTTAGAAAATAGGGGGAAACACCCCCTAAAAGTCATAGAATCTTAACGAAAATCACACCATCAGATTCAGCGTATCAGAGAACCCTATTGTAGAAGTTTCGAGCTCCTATCTACAAAATTGTGGAATTTTGCATTTTTTGCCAGAAGGCAGATCACGGATGCGTGTTTATTTGTTTTTTTGTTTTTTTGTTTTTTTTTTCCCAGGGGTGATCGTATCGACCCAGTTGTCCTAGAATGTTGCAAGAGGGCTCATTCTAACGAAAATGAAAAGTTATAGTGCCCTTTTTAAGTGACCAAAAAAATTGGAGGGCACCTAGGCCCCCTCCCACGCTAATTATTTTCCCAAAGTCAACGGATCAAAATTCTGAGATAGCCATTTTATTCAACGTAGTCGAAAAACCTTATAACTATGTCTTTGGGGACGACTTACTCCCCCACAGTCCCCGTGGGAGGGGCAACAAGTTACAAACTTTGACCTGTGCTTACATATAGTAATGGTTATTGGGAAGTATACAGGCGTTTTCAGGAGGATTTTTTTGGTTGGGGGGAGGGGTTGAGAAGAGGGGGATATGCTGGGGGAACTTTCCATCGAGAATTTGTCATGGGAAAAGAAAACTTCCATGAAGGGAGAGCAGGATTTACTAGCATTATTTAAAAAAAAAAAAATAAATGTGAAAAAGCTTTTTCAGCTGGAAGTAAGGAACAGCAATAAAACTTAAAAAAAACAGAAATTATTACCCATATAAGGGGCTCACCTCCTTATGATACCTAGCTCTTTACGCTAAAGTATTTTTAGTAATTTCAACTATTTATTCTACGGCTTTTGTGATTCAGGGGTCATTCTTAATGAATTGGGATAAAATTTAAGCTTTAGTGTAAAGAGCGAGGTACTGACGAAGATTCGTAAAAAATTAAAAGTTCTAGTTGCCTTTTTAATTAACCAAAAAATCGGAGGGCAACTAGGCTTCGCCCCCGCTCTTTTTTTCTCAAAATCATTCGATCAAAATTATGAGAAAGCCATTTAGCCCCCCCCCCCCCAAAAAAAAAATATTCAAATTTCGTTTTGATTATTCCTCTGCGGAGAGCCAAAATCAAAACATGCATTGATTCAAAAACGTTCAGAAATTAAATAAAAAAAAAAAAGTTTTTTCAACTGAAAGTAAGGAGTGACATCAAAACTTAAAACGCACAGAAATTACTTCGTATATGAAAGAGGCTGCTTCCTCATCAACGCCCCGCTCTTTACGCTAAAGTTTGACTCTTTCTCTCAATTCTTCTTTCTAAAACAGTAAAAAACTTTAGCGTAAAGAGCGGGGCGTTGATGAGGAAGCAGCCTCTTTCATATACGAAGTAATTTCTGTGCGTTTTAAGTTTTGATGTCACTCCTTACTTTCAGTTGAAAAAACTTGTTTTTTTTTATTTAATACCAAACCATCTTAGCCTTTCTTTCATTATAGTCCTAGATGAAAGTGAAGCATCAAATTTTTGTAAAGCTTATTGTTTGATTTATGCTCAGCCAAACGAGATCCAAAAACTCTAAACATCTGGAAAACCTCTTACAAATCTTCCTTAACCTGTCAAAATATCCACATTTCAGAGCCTTACTTAAGTAATGTCATTACCGTGGTCTAGAATATTCTAATCTTACTTTGCAGATCTATCTTTCTATTCTTTCAAAACTTTTTCAGCTGCAATAAAACACCCAGGGCCTCAGCTATTCTATTTTTTGCTTCTTTATCCAATCTACCATCTTTCCTAATTATTTATTCTAAAAAAGTTTTTTTCTGCAAAATAAGTTTTTGGTGAAGAAAAATAAAGAGCTATACTAAATTAAAGACGAGCAAAAACGCAGTTCTGCGTACCTTCTAAAGACCAGTAAAGTCACTTGCGCTTTACTGAAAACATCCTTTAATTCAAGCTATGTGTTTTTACTTGAATAACGTAAAAAAAAAACTATCATGACTAAGATCTGAAAAGGACACATGAATGTAGATTGACAATGTAAAGTATACTGATATTCATTCCTGAAGGTCTCAGTAATGTTGGATTTATTTACATTATAAAAGAGAAAACGTTTAAAATGCATTTTGGTTTTCATTAGAGTTCAAATGACGTCCTGTTCTCTAGAAGACACTAGCTTTCTATTTCTTGTTGATAAGGATTTATGTTCGTTTTACGCTTGAATTAATTACTAGACTTCATTTCTGTTTGTCTTTAGTTGAATTTACTTCTTTCATTTTCTTTATTTTCATTGAAAAATTTCTTTTGTGAAAAAGTTCTTTTAAATTAGTTTCTGTTCGTCTGTATTTGGGATAGTCTTTTTTTTTTATTGGATAATAAAAAAAAATTCTAAATTTTTTGGCTCTTCTTAAGAATCAAATCTACAACAAATTTTAGTAGAAGTTGTATTATTGCCTTTTGGATGGATGGGTACGGGGAACATTATTCAAACAAATGGATTGAAATTCTGTACACTTTGGTCCTCTATAGGACTGGTCTTAATAACTGATCTTATAGGACTATCTTAACATATTGCAAACGCATGCTTGTGGCAACCTTGGATGGACTTTTTGTCTTTTAATTTAGTTCAATATTCCACATAAAATGCCCTAAACATTGCAACGCAATAACCATACCTGTTCCTAAAATGTTTGTACACATGTTTTTTTTAACAAATTGGATACAAACAGCGTCTTTTGATTTAGTTTTATATTCCCCTCAACTTTCCCAGAAGGTGTCAGCTTAATACCATATTCCGTACCTAAGATAATAGATCTATTCCATTTTCACAACTTGAAAGGACTTAAAGTCTTTTGATTTACTTCATTAGTAGTAGCAGTTATATTAGCAGTTGTAGTATTAGCAGTAATAGTAGTAATAGTAGTAGCAGTAGCAGTTGTAGTAGTAATAGTAGTACTAGTAGCAGTAATAGTGGTAGTAGTAGTAGCATTAGTAATAGTAGTATTAATAGCAGTAGTAGTAGTAGAAGTAGTAGCTGTCACGGTCACAATCACAGTAGTGGTAGTGGTAGAAGTACCAGTTTCAGTTACACCTGCCAAAGACCACAGGCAAGCTTGCCTTGTTTGCCTCTCACTCTAGGCAATCTGACGGCTTTTTGTTGGTGAGCTTTCGACAAGCCTAGACAATCAAACCAAAGACACAAATAGGCAGTCAAATAAATATTGGTCAACCATTATTTAATTCATTTATTGTTAGCCCAACTGTCTTAGCTTGTAAATGGGTTCACTCGCCTAACACTCCAGGCAGACAGGCCTTTTTAGGCTCTGGGCACTTGTTCCCCTGACAATTCCAGGCAAGTTGATGATCAACTAACATTGAAATATACTTTTTTTTTAGTTCAAATGTTTAAGTTTATGAATTGAATCAATGGCCTTGCCTGACAATCATTGCGGATGGTCCCAATTTGGCTTTGGACGCTTGTCTGCTTGTCATTCAACGGAAATTGACGGTCCAGTGTCAATTCTAAATTCTTGAGCAACCTACCAAAGACCATAGGTTGGCGTACCTTGTTTACCTCTCATTCCAGGCAATCTAACGATCCTAAGTCAATTTTTAATTCTTGGTCAACCTGTCTGAGACTCCTGGCGGGCTTGCCTTTCTACAAGGTAATAAACAAGTATTGGTCCAATAAGATTTCATACTTACTCCCGCCGCTTACTCGTGCCATTTAACCTAACACTTGGAAAACTATAGTTTCTATGACCATCTTAGTTCTATGACTATCTACCTTAGTTCTTCATTAGGAATGAGGCATCGACGGATGATAGATGGACTTATCTATTAACAAATGAACTGACACGATTTTTACACAATCCTAATAAGAGTTTATGCCAGATTTGTCTCTCACTCAATCGGACTATCTGCCTTGGCATCTTTTACAATTAGCCATGGCTTGATACCCACGATTTCTTGATTCTGAATCAAAATCATTCACAATCAAAAGTAATCCCAGTTGGAAATAGTCATTGTCACAAGAATTGATACTGGTAAGTAGTCGCAGTCGTAATTAGCTATAGTTGTGACCAGAATCTTTTTTGTTGTAATTACCTGACAGTTTATTCTGCATTATTACACTTCTGAGCGTGATCTTGACCCTTCGAAGCGTACTGAATCGACTTCTGAGGCATGCTGAAGCACCTTCCTCTAGATTTTTTTTTCTCTCTAGTGGGTACTCAATCTGGTTGGACACTCTTGAATTGTCCTAGATAAAGACAAGAAAGGGTCCAAAATTGCTGATAAGAAAAGTGTTAAAGAGAGACGGGATGAACATTTTAAGAGCCTGCAAAACCCAGATAGAGATACAGGAAAGAATATTGAAAACTAATTGTTATACTTGAAAGTGAATGGAGATTAATTTTATGAGGAGGAATTAGTGACAGTAATTAAAGGTTAACAAATAATAAGGTCTAGGTTCTGACAGTGTAGCATATAATTTTTTAAATGTGGTGGTTGCGAGGTCAGAGGTAAGCAACTAAAGATTATTAATAGGATTTTTGAAAAAGGAAAGGTACCTAATGAATTTGGGAGAACTCTAATTAAATCCATGTATAGGCAGGGTGATAAAAATTAGTGCAATAATTACCGAGGAGTAGTGGGGCTAAAAAGGTTTTAAATGCCAAGTACCCTCTTCGAATCCCAGTCCCGACACTTTTTTTTAATCTTCCTCAAGATGCAGGTGTTTGTTACGTAATAGGGGTTGTTTTCTTCATGATGCAGGTGTTCGTTACGTAATATGGGGCTTATTTGTTTGCTTATGCAAAGGCTTGCTTCAAGATTTCTTTGGTTGTTACGTCATAAGGGTTTGTTTGTTTACTTAAGCAACTGTTTCCTTCAGGATTTCTTTGGTTGTTATGTAATACAGCCCCACCGGGAGGAACCCTCAAGACACCGGGCCCCATCAAGCAATTCCAACGAGTCCCTAGTATTCAATTCTAACGGGGCCCTAGCCAACTATTCCAACGGGGGCCCTAGCAGTCGATTCCAACGGGGCCATAACCAATTCCAACAGAACCCTAGCATCCGATTTCACAAGACCCCTAGCACCCAATTCCAACACAGGGTTACTAGTCAAGTGGGGAACCACCGGTTGTAGCTGAAAGTGACGTGATCTCGCGTGATTTGCTTTTTCTGGGGATCTTCGGGGAAACCCTAGCTTGTAATGAGGACGGCAAATTGAGGATGTTGCGTAATAGCGGCGCACACGTGAGATTTTTTGTAATACTTTAAGAGATTTTTATCAAGATTTAATTTTCTTCATGATCTTCTTTTCGTTCAGGGTATTTTTTTTTTCAAGATTTTTGTCCGCCTTGGGAATCTAATATAAGACCAGAGATTTCCGCAATGACCAGACCAGAGCCTTAACCAATAGACCAGCAAACTATTCATGATACTATGATTCGAGAAACTTATTCTACGTGACAAGCTATTGATTGTGCATTTCTAAACTATTCCGCATGAGAGCGTGCAAGTATCCAACATTGTTATTGTCTATTACTCTATTAGACTATAGTCAATAATTGCTACATTTTATTAATTTTCTAACGTGACCTAGACACTATTTTGTAAGACACAGACTTTTTATTGTACATAAAAGTCTTATAAATAAAAAAACATAATAAAATCATGAAATCACAAAAAAGTAGCTAATACTCAACAAATAAAAAAAAACGCAAGAAAAACTGATAAAGATAAAATATAAGTAAAACAAGTGTGAATGAAAAAGAGGCGGAAAACCTAGCAACTAGTTCCAAGGGGTAGGATTTTTATTAGAGGTAAATTTAAGCCATATCAAGAGACATTTCTGAGAGGTTTTAATGAAAGGCCTCGTTTTTTTGAGCCAAGACTATGCAGTCTTGATTGCCAACCACCAAAAACATTATAGTCATGAAATCACAGAAAGAAGCAGTTAAAAGTTAAAAACAGAAAAAAACCTGAAAAGGCTGATAAATATATAAGCAATAAAAACATGATATAAGAAAGGCAGGGGCCCTATCAACCACTCCGGGGGTAGGGTTGTTATTAGAGGTGAATTTAAGCCTTATTAAGAAAAATTTTAGAGAGATGTTAGTAAAAAGGCCTTATTTCTTTGAAAAGGCCTAGTCCTAGAACCAGGACTAGGTTCATGATTGAGAACCAGACATTTGAATAATAGTTTTTGAATTTTGCATAATCTCGCTAGAGGTAAATTCAAGCCTTATTGAGAGGTATTTTTGAGAGCTTTCAATGATGAATACCAAATCCCTCAAGTAATGGCTAGACCTTCTTGGTTAACAAGCACGCATTTGAATCTTATTTTTTTTCATATTTTGCACAATCTCGTTAGAGGTAAATTTAAGCCATATTAAGAGGTACTCTTTGACGGTATTATTTTCTGGTAATTCACACCACCGTGGCATTCAACGACTGACCCATGATATCCCTTTGATGCATATTATCATTCCTAAGGCATTTTTCAGATATTTTCTTGATACAAATTTTACTTTGAAGCCATTGTTTCGTGTTTTCGCAAGCCACCTCTCATGATACACCATGTCCGTTCACACCACCATGGCAATATGCGGCTGCACCATGACATCCCTGTGATACATTTCATTATTATTAAAGTATTTTAAGATGTTTTCGTAACATAGATCATGCTTTAAATCCATGCCCTCATGTTTTCGCTGTCCCCTCCCCGCCCCGCTCGTGATGCACCATGTCAATTCACGCAGCAGCGAAAACATGTGACTGGTCTGTGACATCCCTGTTATACATTTTATCATTTTTAAGGCATTTTGAGGTATTTTCATGATAAAATTATGCTTTAAATCCAGTGTTTCGTGTTTTCGTAAGCAACCCCCTCGTGATACACATGGCAACTCACGCCACTGCGGTAATATATGGCTGGCCTGTGACATATATATTACCATTTCTAAGGCATTTTTCAGACATTTTCTGGATAAAAATTATGCTTTAAATCCATTTGTTCGTGTTTTCGCAAGCTACCCTTTTTTGAAACAGAATGTCATTTCATGACGCCGTGGCAATATGTTGCTAGCCCATGAAATCCCTGTAATATATATTATCGTTCTTAAGGCATTTTCAGATATTTCCATTATAAAAATTATATTTTAAATCCATTAATTCGTGTTTTTTGCAAGTCGTCCCTTCGTGATTCACCAGATCAATTAACACCATCATGGCAATATTTGATTGGCCTGTGACATCCATAGGATATATATTATCAATCCTATGGCATTTTTAGATACTTTCTTGATAAATATCATGCTTTAATTCCATTACTTTGTGTTTATGCAATCAAACCCCGTCATGAAACAATATGCCAAATCGCACCACCATGGCAATATTTGGCTGGCTCATGGCATCCCTGTGAAACATATTATCACAAATAAGACATTTTTCATCCATTTTTCGACAAAATTATCCATTTACACTAGGATTGCTCGTTCAAAATTAAAGAAAAAATTCCCAATGATGTTTCTTCGGAAGACTCATGGCACTTGATGCCGGCCTGCAACAAAAAAACAAAGACAGTTATTGAGACCGGTAAGCACCCGCTCAGACCCAAAGGCAAAGAGAGTGAAAGAGACAAAAACACATAAAAAACACTGATTTGGACAAAGAATCAGACAAAGACACTGGGACAAGCAAACACCAACCCAGACAAAGATACAAAGAGTTACAGAGACAAAAACACTTACAAACACAAATATATCAGACATACAAACGGGCGAACACAAACACGGGGAAAAGCAAACACCCACCTAGAGACACTGGCACATAGAGTTAGAAAGACTAAAATAAACGCCAACCCAGACACAGAGGCACAGAGATTGAGAGAGACAAAAACACATACAAACACAAAGACTCAGAGGTGCAAATAGACAAAGACCAACCCTGGTACACACAGCTACAGAGAGTGATAGAGACAAAGCACAAACAAATCACATAGACTCAGAGAGATATACGGGGAAGACTGACGCTGGGACAGGCAAACACCGTCCGAGACATACAAAATAAAGATTGAGAGAGACAAGACACTTAGAAACATACAGACACAGTCTTGCAAACAAACAAACAAAAGACACTGGGACAAGCCAACGCCCGTCCAGACACACAGGCAAGGGAGTAAGAGAGACAAAAACACATACAAATGCACAGATTTAGACATACAAACGCCCCGCTCTTTACGCTAAATTTTTTTACTGTTTTAAAAAGAAGAGTTGGGAGAAAGAGTCAAACTTTAGCGTAAAGAGCGGGGCGTTGATGAGGAAGCAGCCCCTTTCACATACGGAGTAATTTCTGTTGGTTTTAAGTTTTAATGTCGCTCCTTACTTTCATTCAAAAAAACTTGTTTTTTTTGTTTAATTCCATAAGAAAGGGCTGAGGAAAGAGTGTATTCCACTTCTCAATAGAGAAAAAATAGCATTTGAACGGATAATGGAATCGAGCGCCATTGAAACGTCGATTGCACATACATACAGGTTCTTTTTCAACATCCCATAGCGGTGTAAAATAACCAAAAAAGTTGCATGTGCGTTTTGCACACCCAAGCCATTGCAAAATCCAAATTGGTTGTCTCTGTGTCTATTTCTTAGAAGATCAGCTTTTCAAAAAGCTTGCCAATTGCGGAGCAAATAGTAATTGATCTGTACTGTTCACAAACCTTTGGGTTTTCACCCTTCTTCAAGACAGAGGTAACAATAACTCCCGAAAGAGCAGCTGGAATATATTGCTGAAAAATACAAGCACGAAATAATAGTGACAAATACTGAATAAGAACTGGGGTAGTGCATAGGAGGTGCTCAGTTTGCACCCCATCGCATCCTGGGGCTTTACCAAGTTTCAACAGACGAATTTGGGTCTGGACAGCTGAAGGTTACTTTTTTTAAAACACTAAGTTTAAAGGCATTAAATATTTTGGTGTTTGATAACCAAGTTCAAAACTGTCGATATTGTTCAAGTATATATGTTCAACACTACGGCATGCCTCAACAGAGCTGGATAATGGGAATTTATATCTTAGTTTTTGTAAGTAGGCTATTGTTTTTTGTATTTTTTGTATTTAGTTACTTCTATCATTTTTATGTATTTTTACTTCAATTGACATACTTTTTCATTGCCTTCATAAAAATGTTTCTCTCTAAGCTTCATTAAATAAAGTTACTTATTGTTCAATAAAAGTTAATTAAAAGTTACATAAAAATTACTTATTGTTCAAATTAATCGACCCTTGTGTTTGAGGAGTTGTTTTTAAGGAATTGGGACAAAATTTAATCTAGCGTAAAAGGAGTTGAGGAGGGGACAACCCCTGTCAAATATGTAATAATTTCTGTCCGTTTTAAGTTTTAATGTTGTTCCTTACTTTCCGTTGAAAAAACATTTATTTTTATGAAATGTCGGATCGTTTTTTAAGTAATGCCGGGATATCAGGCTCCACCTCCACAGGAAAAATTAAATCAATAAAGAGAAAGCAAGACATATAAAGAAATTTCTTATAGGAATTCTGGCGAATTCACCCAGTTTAAAATTTTCGCAGAAAAGTTCTCCCTCTGGAAACTTCCCTCTCCATCAAAAATTTTCCCCGTTCAAAATCTACCCAGCAGAGTATTCATCTTCATTCCCACCCAAAAAGTGTATACATACTTCCCAATAACAAATACCATGCGTAAACAATGGGCAAATTTCATAAGCTACAAACCTTTCCACAGGGCCTGTTGGGGGTCAACTGAGAAGCCCAAATTTCACAGTAAAAAGTAAGATGCCAAGATTTTCCCCTGGCCCAATCTTTAAGATCACTTAAAAAAGAGCTTTAGATTTAAGTTTGAATGAGCTCCCTCCCAATTATCTTGCCCCCCGTTTGAAACAATCATCACTAGGAAAAAAAAAAAACAGGTATCGACATTCCACATTTTGAAGATTGGAGCTTGAAATCTCTGCGGCACGGTTATCTGATATGATGTATCGGACTTTCAATAAGATTGCTTGCTTTTGGGGGGGGGGTGTTTCTCTATTTTTTAAATCAGGCAAATTTTCTCAGATTTCGGGTTTTGGGCTGGTAACAATAAATAGAAAGAATTTTATATATTTAGAATTAGCATAAAAAGCCGATATTGCCGATGTAGCAATTTTCATGAGAATTCTATTTTTAGCTTTTGGTGAATTTCGGCCCAAGTCACTTTTTGCTTCCAGTTTTTTTTTATCATAAACTATTTGAAAAGATTCGCTCGTGACGAAATTTTTCTTGAAACTGTTCATTTTATTTAATTGAATAGGACAATAAAAAGAAAGAACGTCAATTTTACAGCTGGATACATAGGCCTAAGTTTGAATTTTGTATATATATATATATATATATATATATATATATATATATATATATATATATATATATATATATATATATATATATATATATATATATATATATATATATATATATATATATATATATATATATATATATATATATATATATATATATATATATATATATATATATATATATATATATATATGTATATATATATAAATATATATATATATATATATATATATATATATATATATATATATATATATATATATATATATATATATATATACATATATATATATATATATATATATATATATATATATATATATATATATATATATATATATATATATCAATGTTGGAATATATAAGGTATCTAAATTCCAGGGTGAGAATTGTCCTGTTGTGAAAGAGGTACATTTTACATAGCCAGTATAAAGTCAAAACGTGGTATTTATGCAGGCAATATGATTTTCGAGTATTTCTACTCCTTCTGTGAACTATTTTAAGACGTAAAAATTGCATAAAGACAAATCTACATCTGTTATAATCTTGGAAAGCAATAAATCTTTCTATAATTTTGGTTCGGGTTTGATTTTCTTTTAATTATATATATATTAAATTAATTAAATGTATTGTTAATCCATATGCCAGGAATCCCTGTCGTTTAAAATTTACTGTATGTTTTTTATTTTGGATGCAATTTAATTGTTCTTTTTATTTGAGAATTTTCTTTTGAAAATATTTAAAAATAAAGTTATTCCTACGAAAAAATATCCTGAACTTTATTCTGTCACTCAACCAACACTGCTATTTTTGCGTCTCCCCCCCCCCTGAAAAATTTTCTGCCGGCACCCTTGTACAGGGAGGACACAATGCTTGAGATTTTAGCTTAAGCTGTCTGGAGACATTCGCCTTTGTAAGTTCAGGGCCATTGCCACTAGACATTCCCCAAATGTACCGACCCGAGCATATTTAAAACCAAAGTATTAAGCAATTCAGTGCCCCAAACATTTTAAATGCTATGTCTAAAAGAAAATAAGATAATTCGGTAAGGATATGAAGCCAACGACCCTGATTTTTGATTCAAGGTCGTTTAATTATTAGATATTTTTTAATCTAAATAAATGAAATTATCACGTTTAGATAAAGTTTGGAGGCGATGAGGGACGACATTCAATTTAGTTAGTTCTGAAATGCTAGTCCTTTATTACGAATGCGAATTTTTTTAAGAAGGCTTGCATGTCTCTGCAGGTAATTTGAGGTCAGGTTGGGTTCATCACACTCTCTGCCATTAAATAACTATACCAATAACCGCGCATGAATTAAGGTAATTCAGACTATCGTCAATCCTTGACTACGGTCAAAATTTTTCTTCGTAGTGATTGATAGTATCGTCAAACACAGTTAAACCTGACCTTTGGTTTTTAAGATCTGTCCATGTCCTTGACAAAAAAGCGCGGTTTTACGCATCCGTAAAACAGGGATTATGAATAAGTTTTTCTTCTTTTGAATCCTCGGAAAAGAGAAAGTTGATTCACTTCCGAAAAGATACCTTTCTACCCAAGTATCGGGTAGGGTAAATATAATTTGTAGGGTAGGTCAGGACAAGGAAGCACTGATGAGGAAGTCCAATTTTTTTGCAGAATTGGAATATACACAGTGTTTGAGTTGAGTCAAACCATTTATATATAAATGTATAGAATTTGAAACCAAGCCAGAGGGGGAGGAGGAATGTGTAGGTACTAGGTACCTTGATCCTGAAGTGAGACAAATCGTATAAACTATTTCTGGACGTATCTATACGTTTTAAACCTTAAAAAAAGAAAATGAATCCTGGCTAGGTCCCTTCCCCTGCTTGAAATTCGTATGACCGATAATTTATAAAAGGAGACCATGGCGACATATGTGTTTATGGGACTGATTAATAGATAGGGTTAGAGCTATTAGATTAATTTTAGCTTTTGCTTAGGAGGGAGAATAAAAAATGACCCCAAATCATTAACTGGCATATAGTTACATGAACATAGAACAGGCCCTTAGGTAGTAAACAATTTTGGAGAGGGGCTGACATCCCGGTTTTGGGAACAATAATGTAACTAATCAAACACTTTGTGAAAACGAAAAGTAACAGGGTATAAGGAACTAAATAGTAACCAAAGCTCTAAAATACAGAATTTCGACATCAACAGAAATGTCAAAAGAATTAGATTTTTACGCTGGTTTCAAATATATAAATTTCATTGAGTGTAGCTCTATCCATTAATGACTACGAGCCTGAGAAAATTTTTCTGATTTCTGAAAAAAGGAAAAAACACCCCCATAAATCAAATAATCTTAATGAAAATCACACCATTAGACTCAGCATATCAGAGAGCCCTACTGTGAAGGTTTCAAGCTTTTATCTACAAGAATTGGAATTTTTTTAATTTTTATTTTCAGAAGAAAGATCACGTAAACGTGTTCGTTTGTTTGTTTGTTTGTTTGCCCCAGGGGTGATCGTATCGACCCAGATGTTGTAGAATATCGGGAGAGGGCTCATTATAACATGAATTAAAAGTTCTAGTGCTCCTTTTAAGTGACCAAAGAAATTGGAGGGCAACTAGGCCTCCTCCCCATCCTTTTTTCCAAAATCGTCCGATCAAAATTTTGAGATAGCCACTTTACTCATTATAGATAAAAGGTCCAATAACTATGTCTTTGGGTATAACTTGACCCCCCCCCCACACACACACACACCCAGGGGAAATATCTTTAAGCTATAAAATTTGCCCATTGTTTACACATAGTATTTGTTATTGGGATGCATGCATACATTTTCGGGTGTGGGGGAGGACAATTTTTCTGCTGGGGGTTTTTACAGAGGGGATTATTCCATGGGGAGGGAACTTTTCAGTGAGTAAATCCGTCAGGGGAAGTTATACACTGCGGGAATTTGCCAGAATTCCCATAAAAAATTGTTTTTATACGTCTTGCTTTCTCTTTTCCACCTCAGTTTTATTCACAGAGTGGTTAAGACTAGTTTTCCGGTGTAAATTTTCACCGGTATCGAATTGTCTAGAGGATATTTCCCATGAGAGGGGGTTTCTTCGTGGAGGTAGGCCAGATTTCCTGGCATTATTTAAAAAAAGATCAGAAATTAAATTTAAAAAGACTTTCAACTGAAGTTTTTTCAACTGAAAGTAAGGAGCAATATTAACACATAAAATGAAAACTTACGTATATGAAGGGGGTTGCCTCCTCCTCCGCACGTCACTCTTTATGCTAAAGTTTTAATTTTGTCCCAATTCCTAAGAATGACTCCTGAAATACAAGGGCTGTTTAAATAGAACAATAAGATGCTTTTTTTAAAGTACTGAACAACTTTAGCGTAAAGAACGATGTGTTGAGCAGGGGAAAACCCCCTTCATATGCGTAATAATTTTTGTCCGTTTTAAGTTTTAATGTTGCTCCTTATGCAAATTACCCAGAGTGTACATATAAGATTGGTTATTGAAAAAGAGGGTGTATTCGATCCTGGGTCTCTAAAAAGACTAAGAATATTAAAAAGAAACTTTCAGGAAATTGTGAGGGAATTTGTCAAACAAAATCAGTACACACTATATGCATATTGGTTGACAAAGGGGCTTTTCAGCAATATCAAACAAGTGGCTAAAAGTCTTATATTGAAACTTTCAGGGCATATTGAGGGGAATTTTAAAGAGTGATTGGACCTTGAGTTGAATATTGAATGTTGGAGTGTCAGTGGTTGGAGTGATTGACCCTTGCCCCTTTTAGGTGCCCCCAAATACATTTTGAAATTTTGAAAACATCAATTTTCTTCAAATAGTTAGAAAGTCTAATAACTGCCTCCAGGGTGCCATGCCCCCCGCTGCCTCCAAAACAAGGATTTTAAACTATGCAATTTGTCTATTGCTTACAAGCAAGATTTATCATTGGTAAAAGGGAGAATCTTTGATCCTAGAGGTGCCTGAAAAGACTAAGGGTATTAAGATGAAACTACAGGCAATATTGATGGGTATGGTGACTACTACTAATACTAACAACTCACCCCAGCACCAAGCCGTCTGGGGCCAACACAGCTACGCACACTCCTCCTCCATCTCAATCTATTCAAAGCCTCCCTCTTTACACCCTCCCAGGAAGTTCCTAACTCCTTTAAATTTTTCTTTATAATATCCTCCCACCCACGACAAGAACGACCTGCTTTTCGTTTAGCCCTAGACGGTTGGCCGAAAAGGACAATCTTTAACAATCTGTCATCTTTCATCCGTAGAACATGCCCTAGCCATTTCAACCTTTCTCTCATTATAGCCATAGAAAGTGGGATTGAACCATATTTTCGTACAACGTACTGTTTGAAATACAGTCGGTCAACCGGGCGCCCAGAACAATCCGTAGGCAATTTCTCTTGGAAAAATCTAGTAAATCTTCATTCGCTTTTCGGAGTTCCCATGCTTCAGAGCCATATTTGACTATTGTCATCACTGCAGCTTCCAATATTCTAATAGTGGTTTACATACTTATCTTCCTATTCTTCCAAACTTTTTAACTGTAAAAATACACCCTGAACACTGGCTATTTTGATTTAATATCTTCACTGCTCCCACCGTCTTAACTAATAATACTACCAAGGTAAGCGGAGCTGCACACCTGATCAATCTTATCGGTACCCAATGTCGCTTTTTCATCTTCACTTATTCCTAGCCTTAGTGACTTAGTCTCCTTAACATTACATCTTCAAACCTATTCTAGCCCCTTGAACTCGCAAAACCTCTAAAAGTTTATTTATTTTGCTCACACTTTCATCTAGGATGCTTTAATCATCAGCCTAATCTAACTCCAGGAGAGTTTTCCTCCCCATTTGATTCCGTGGTCTCCCATTGCCTTTCCTGTGCTCCTTAAGACAAAGCCCATCAAAATGATCCATATAAAGGGGGATAGAAAACAACCCTGTTTAACTCCTGATTTAATACAAAACTAGCTGCTAACCTCATTTCCTATCTTAACTGCAGCAGTGTTATTCTCGTACATAGTATTACTCATTTTAATGTATTTGTCTGGTATACCATACAAGGATAAGACCTTTTTTAAAGCTCTTCTATCAACAGAACCGAACGACTGCTCATAATTTTTAAAACTGAGGACCAAAGGTGTTTGACAACTAAGGCACTTTTCAATTATTAAGAGTGAAAATTTGGTCGACATATCCTCTACCTTTTCTAAAACCGCGCTGTTCTTCTCTTAGAACTTTGTCTACAGCATAACTCAGTCTAGAAAGTATCATATTACTAAGCACTATCGCTAAATATAAAAAAAAAATACTATTTGCACCCCCGCTGTTAAAAAGGCGTATCTGTAATATCTTAGGAACGGCTAGGGGTGTTAACTTGAAATTTTCTGAGGAATTACTACTGCGACTACGACTTTTCGTGACTATGACTGTGACTTCGTGCGACTGTGACTGAAACTGCTTGCGAGTACTTATACTAATGACTACTTTTGGTAAATGTTGATGTGGATATTGAACAAAAACAAAACACAGTATGTGAATTCTAGTTGTCAGAAGGGCGTATCTGCAACATCTAAGGAAAAGCTGAGGGTATTATTTTGTAACCTTTAGGGCATCTTGAGGGGGTATTAGGAAGTAGTTGGAGAGCAAAAAGCCCCCTCGGCCTCTTTCGACCCCCTCTTCCTGCCCATAAAAACTTAGAACTTGTTCAAAATAGCCAAAAGGTCTAATAGCTATGGCTCCATGGATGCCACGCTTCTTACAACCCACGGGGAAAGGGTTGTAAATTGTTTAGTTGGTCCATTGTTTACATATAGTACTTACCATTGGGAAAAAGGGAAAGTTTAATCCTGAATTTGTCTGGAAAAGCTAAGGGTATAAAGCTTGAACTTCGGGGAATGTTGAGGGGGGGGGTATTTAAGGCAATCAAAAAATCTTTGTAAATCTATGTTATCAAAAGGGCGTATGAGCAATATCTTAGGTACAGCTGAGGGTATTAACTTGAATCTTACAGGGCTGCCACTGCTACTTCTACTACTACGACTGCAGCTGCGGCTACTTTTGACTGCGACTGTGACTGTTTGTGAGTGTGACTACTTGTGAATACTTG
The DNA here is from genome assembly GCF_032884065.1 of Artemia franciscana. Taxonomy (NCBI): domain Eukaryota; kingdom Metazoa; phylum Arthropoda; class Branchiopoda; order Anostraca; family Artemiidae; genus Artemia; species Artemia franciscana. The sequence goes on from NC_088875.1 coordinate 22,598,793, forward strand.
CAACTATTACCACTTGTGACAAACTACGCCTACTTACTACTAAAACTGTGACTATTTGCGACTACTACGACATGCTATTGCGAATACTTACAATTGTGAGAACTTGTGACCTCAGCTAGTTACGACAATGACTACTTTCGACTGCGATCGTACATGACCGTGAATGCTTACAACTAAGACAACTTGTGACTATAACTACGACTGCTTGCAACTGTGACTACCAATGTGACTACTTGTGAAGCTAGTATGGCTCCCTTTGAAGAAAAAACGAGAAAAAAACAAATAAGTACGGGCCTATTATCTAATTTTTGGGAGAATGCTGGATTGTTTTACTTTTGTTACTTTTGTACATAGGAATTTGAAATATCTGTGGTAGGGTTTTTGGACATTCCCAGATATGAAGTTCAAACATCAGATTTCGTTTAAAATGTTAATTCTAATTACTTGTAGTTTTCTGCAATCATCTTCTAGGTTAGCCTCTTGGGAAATCTAGGTGGTTCTAACTGTTAAAACAAAAAGTCAGAAAATAAAAACAATATATAAATTTATACATAAAAAGTAATTTTAAAGAGGCAAAAAACCTAGACTGCAGTAAGACTGAATGTCATACCCCTATTAATAGCTTAATGTAATATCCCGTCGAGAATATCCAACGGGACACTTTTAAATTTATATGACATTCTTCTAAGACAGAAAAATCATTAACAAATTTCAATTTATTCGAAAAACAAAAACCTAAGTTAGTTTTCATTAATAGAATTGATGAGATGAGAGCTATTGATGCCCCTAGGGATGCCATTCTAAGCTCGAAGAAAGGCGTAACAAACATTTTGGTATTCAAGCGCTTGGGGTCTCTTAGAAGGAAAGGAGGCTTTGGTTATCAAACAGTTCGTGGTACCGAACTGTAGTAAGGAGCGACCCAGCAAAAAAATCTGAAAATGGAATTTTGACACCAATAGCTACATCAAAAGAATTGTATTTTAATTCTGATTTTAAATATATAAGTTTCATCAAGTTTAGTCTTAACCATTAAAAGTTACGAACCTGAGACAATTTGCCTTATTTTAGAAAATAGGGGTAAACACCCCCTAAAAGTCATAGAATCTTAACAAAAATCACACCATCAGATTCAGTGTATCAGAAAACCCTATTGTAGAAGTTTCAAGCTCCTATCCACAAAAATGTGGAATTTTGTATTTTTTGCCAGAAGGCAGATCACGGATGCGTGTTTATTTGTTTTTTTTTTTTTTTCCAGGAGTGATCGTATCGACCCAGTGGTCCTAGAATGTTAAAGAGGGCTCATTCTAATGGAAATGAAAAGTTCTAATGCCCTTTTAAAGTGACCAAAAAATTGGAGGGCACCTAGGCCCCCTCCCACGCTAATTAGTTTCCCAAAGTCACCGGATCAATATTCTGGGATATCGATGTTGTTCAACGTAGTCGAAAAACCTTATAACTATGTCTTTGGGGACGACTTACTCCCCCACAGTCCCAGTGGGAGGGGCCACAAGTCACGAATTTTGACCAGTGCTTACATATAGTAATGGTTATTTGGAAGTGTACAGACGTTTTCAGGGGGATTTCTCGGTTGGGGGGAGGAGTTGAGAAGAGGGGGATACATTTGGGGAACTTTCCATGGAGGAATTTGTCATGGGGGAAGAAAATTTCCATGAAGGGAGCGCAGGATTTTCTAGTATTATTTAAAAAAAAACAATGAAAAAATAAATATGAAAAAGTTTTTTTCAACTGAAAGTAAGGAGCAGCATTAAAGCTTAAAAAGAACAGAATTATTACGCATATGAGGAGCTCATCTCCTCTTAATACCTCGCTCTTTACGCTAAAGTATTTTTTAGTAATTTCAACTATTTATTCTACAGCTTTTGTGATTCAGGGGTCATTCTTAAGGAATTGGGACAAAATTTAAGCTTTAGCGTAAAGAGCGAGGTATTGACGAGGGGGTGAACACCCTCATATCCGTAATAAAAACATGAGAATAAGGAGTTCGTTACGTAAGCTAATTTGTAAAAGTCCTAAAAAATAAAAAGTCCCAGTTGCCTTTTTAAGTAACCAAGAAATCGGAGGGCAACTAGCCTTCCTCCACCGCTCCTTTTTTTCTTAAAATCATTCGATAAAAACTATGAGAAACCATTTAGCCAATTAAAATAGATATGTATTTTTTTTTATTATTCATCTGCGGAGAGCCAAAATCAAAACACTGTTTTAAACAAAACAGTGTTTTGTTTAAACTCTACTAACTCAAAGTAGAGTTGATAGAAAGAGTCAAACTTAAGCGTAAAGCGTAAAACTTAAGCGGGGTGTTGATTTGGAAGCATCCCCTTTCATATACGAAGTAATTTCTGTTCGTTTTAAGTTTTAATGTCAGTCCTTACTTTCAGTTAAAAAAAAACTTGTTTTTTTGTTTAATTACTGAATTATGGCCAACCTGGAATTCCTTTCAAATATTTTTAACTAGTTACGACAAATTAAATCAAGAGAATGAGTAGTCATGGCAAGGTATCGTGTTAGAGAAGTTGAAAGAGAAGTAGTGGTAATAAGAACAGTAAACGGTAACAACAGAAGCAGAAATAGCAGGAATAGATGTTAGATGTCACAAAGACCCCAGGGCCCCACTTTAAGGACAGACTAAAAAATCATTACTTCATTTTAATTTGAACAGAATGTAAAAATGCAATATAAAGATGCATGCGATATACTCACAAAGGGGAGGCAGAATACTGAAAAGTGTAAATTCTGTAATGTTTTGACAAAGCAAGATGCTTTTGAGTGACAAAAAAAGTTTTTTTTTAAATTCACCTCTCCCTTTAAAATATTTGTAAATCTACCCCTCTCCTCTCCTACTCTCCATCTTTAAAGATTTTTGGGGATGTCCTTGGACACAGAGAAGTTTAAATAAATGAAATACCTTTCAATGTTCTAAAATTTTGAGAAAATGTAAGAACGAACGATATTACATATGTCTCAGGTCTAGTCAAACCGCTCGTGGTATTGGAGAGCAAGTAAAGAGCGACTATCGTCAAAAGTATCCGAACCATTAAAAATCCGAACGTAAAAAAAAAATAAATATACATACTTCTCATGCTGACAAAATTTAATCTCCTTCTCTGGTTGACCAAATTTAATATGCTTCTCATGCTGACTAAATTCTACTCCTGAAGAAAAATAAATCTACTTATCATGCTGACTAAATAAAAACAAGCTTCTCTTTGAGAAGTAAAGAGTGAATTTAAAACTAAACCAAGATTAAGTTACTTTGAAAGAAAACCTAAGATGAAAAGAAATCTCAGTGAATAAGTTAGTCAATCTAGAACGAACAAAAATTACTAAAAATAATATATGCCTTTTTACATCCTTCCAACATCTCAAAACGCTAAAGGGTCAATTGCACGTGAAAACAAAATTAATTAGTAAAATTCGAAGTTTGATCTAACGAATTATTTCTTAAGTATTTGAGTGAAATGTGATTAAATGGAAAAAAATTGCAGGCTAGAACTAGACTAGTAAAACTAGACTTATTGTTTCCAGGAATTCGAGCATTATTCTAACTTTTTTTTTAGCGGCATAATATACAAAGTTTGCCCCACAAATTAATCTGCTTTCGATAAAGTGCAAATGATACTCTTGGCTTCGAAACGATAGGGTAGAGGGGGCGGCAAAGCCACACTGATTTGTTGTAATGTCTTTCCGTTTTAAGTTTTAAGTTCTTTCCGTTTAAAAAAATATCATTGGAAAGCTAATTACCTTATTGACATTCACCACAGTTCTGCTAAATTCTTTAAACATTAAAAGAGTTTAAATTTGGCAACTAACTTTTAAATGCCTTTGAGAGATTTCTTCTGATCCTCTAAGTTCTACCAGGTTTAAATTGTGCAATGAAAAGGAGCCAACACATATTAATAGCAAAAAAAAAAAATTAGAAATCGATTATTGTAGTCGATCGTCGATCGTCATCAGAGCTTTGTTTTTTTTTTACGGCTACTTGTTATATGATTAAACTGTGTGTGTGTGTGTGTTTTTTTTTTTTTAAATAAAGTTTAATTCAATTCACTATATGAGTTGCTCAGACAAATTTTTTAACGATTGGATTAAGTCAAACTGAAACTTATAACGAGAAAATACCTTTATAAAGCATCGGCCTAAAAACTTCTGACTCTCCCCATCCTTGAAGTTTTTAAAATACGCAATACAAAATTATCAATGAACCTTAAGATGGTAGATGAGCTGTTCAGAGGTTAAACATAATAACACTAAAGAATGGAGAAAAAAAGATATATTTTTAGTTTTCATAATTTTAAAGCACCAGTCTTCTTGTAAATAAAGATCCAATGTTTTTTGGATGTCCAGAAAAAGAAAGAAATTGCAAAGAAATTTTTTTTAATTAATTGCATTGAAAATGTTTTTGAAGTAGATATTGAAATAAGTAAGGATACTAATTGGTATACTACTTACTACTAACTACAATAAGTACTAACTATCTAATTAGTCTTGGGGAAGGGGGGGAATGGCCGCAAAAATTGTTAATATTGCCAACTTTACTTGTTCACTTTTATCCCTTTCAATAATGTTTTGCTTCAAACTGAACAGAACAATAAATTGCCAGTGTCACACAGGAAAAATTTGTGTATGCTTCAAAGAATTTTTCTGTGACAACTTAGGGCAAAGAATTTCTTCTAAATTCATTTCTAAACTAAAAGTGACTTTCCATTGTCAATACGGAAGTTGAATTTTAACCCAAGTACTGAATAATAACAACAATTCTTTGCAAAACGGGCGATTTTCACGGATAACATCTCGAGGGACCCCTTTGTAATACCAAGAAGGATTCTTAAAAATGAAAGAGAAAGGGTCAAAACACAATTAGGTTCACAGGGGAAAGGATATCGAAATCTCCCAACAAAGGTTTTACTACAAATGCTGTATAGTTTTCCGACAAACCTTTGGATGGCAACAGTTTTGTTATACAAAAACAAAGAAACTATTTTGGATTCTACTGGAAGAGCGTCAATAGCTTTACTTCTTGGAAGTCACAGAGCCTTTGTGGTGTTGAATTTTACTATTGTTAGTAAAATAGTTTATGATTTGTTATTTTAGATGGCTTTAACAGTAAAATGAAAACTTAAAAGTATATAGTAACATAAAAACTATTAAGTTTGGACAGTGAATAAAATAAGTTGAAAATTACCCAGTATTTACAACTTTAATGCTTTCATTGTATTTATCAAGGGAAAGGAATGATGTCTAAGAGAATATTAATACAAAGATGGTTCTAGAAACAGGTTAATTTAGGGACAAGTTCTGAAGCTTAGATACCAGGCATGCTTTGGACGCTTGGAGAAACATTTTGTCAGTTAAAATCATAGAGGTGGAAAAACAAAAGAGAGGCCTAGTTTTGCTATTTATTCCACTCTTGTATGTTTAATATTTATCGTTACTGCAAGGTAGAAGCGAAATTTGACAGCGAAATCTTATAAAAAACTGACAAATGTTCCTTAATTTCTATCTCTATGGTAAGGATAACCAGGCCAAAGACTAACTCTGGACTCAAATTGCTGAACTACCTCTGACGTAAAACGGGTTAGTCACTGAAGATACAGCAAAAACGTTCGTATAAATTCGGTATCCTTCTAGTTAAAGCGCAAATTGCTAAACTATATTTATGAGAATTGGCCGAAATCGAATCTGTTCTTCCACGGAAGCGTATTTTAAATACTCAGTTAAAATATTTCAATATAGCCGTTATGTCGTGACACATGAACATGCTGCGGGAAACGATAAATCAAATCTAATCAAAACACAAATACTGCCGTTTTTGTGAGGAAATGAATTTGTGTGAGCCTAGGATAAGACGAGAACAGTTTTTATGCTAAGCTTAAGGAGTATTTTTACAATACATTTGGCATATTTTTCCTTTCCAAAATGTGCACTAATCGAGGCAACTCTGACCTCATACTCCCTTTTTGCAACCTACAATCAGATTAGGAGAGGGAACCTGCTTCTTTTAGACCTTAGATAATACTTGTTTGTTATTCTTTTGCCAGGAGTATTTTTCTTAGGTTATTTATGTTAGTTCCTTTTTGTTGATATCGTGTTTTAAATACAAATAATTAAATATTTATGAGAGCAGCGTTAAAGAAAAAATGGTTGGAATCTTTTTATTTGCTTATGAGCTTAAGTGTAAAGAATTCTCATAAATGTTTTTTAAAAAATGATATGATAATTTTTGCCAAATACTTTGCTAAAAATCTTATAGAATTTCGAGAAATATGAAAGTGAAACTCTAAAACAAGGATTCAGATATAAAATATGACGAAAATTAATGTCTTTTGTAGGCAGATTTCACAAAGCCCATACTAAAATATAGCTAAGAAATTTTTGTATACTCAAGTGAGAAGCCAATACCAACAAATTCTAGAAATTTGCCCCACGAGACCCATGACTACTCCTAACTCGACTTCACTTAACGTGACTTATACTGCAGCCTCAGTTGCATCCCATGAGTCTGCAATAAATTCTTTGTTTGTTTTAGTTTTTCTTTTTCCAAGGGAAACCGTACCGAGTCGAAAAAGGACTCATTCGAAAAAAAAAATCCTAATATTCCCTTTACCACTAAAACGCCCTGCAACACAGTCCTGCAAAATGCAATGCAAGATAGGAACAAAATACTATTGAATGAAAATTCTGAAATTGCCAATCACTTTAAAGCTATCAAAAAGAGGTTCACAAGGCCTCCTAGCTTAATGAGTCATAATATTGCTCGGTGATACATTCTCCTCTAAATATACACTCAGCCAAAAAAACAAACGTTTATTAGGAACAACTATTTTTAAGCTTTATTTTACTGAATTTTGGTGAATTTCTGCACTACAAATATAACGGAGATATTTTTGCTGGTGACAGGGCTTGAGCTTAGGCGCATATCGATGGCTGGCGTATGCTGTATAGGGCGTTATGAAATCTTGCTATACCTATTAATCTCCGTTCAATTTCAAATTTTTTTTATACTTTTTTCTACAGAAATCCACATAAATAATGGCTTTTTAGTTGTACCTTTTTTTTCTTTTATTAAAAAATAAAAAAGGATAACAATTCCTAATTTTAAAGGATTCTTAGAAAAACAGTTTAAGGTCTATTATGTAAATCTTTTATATTACCAATAGCTGAGTAAATCTGACTCAATATCTCCTGAAGGTTTAAACACAGTTTGTAGTTCTGTTATCAAAAGATTCATTCACAAGAATTTGAGTTTCAGGATTTCAAATATGTTTAGCGTATTTTTAATTTCTTTTTGGACAATTAACCAAACCGGCTTCTCTGTAGTCACCTGTTACCGTCCAGGAGTGTACGTAAAGGTGTGCCCAAGTATATCTACAAAATTGCACGGCAGCGGGAGCGTCTGGCGCTCCCGGAGGCTCGTATCAGAGACTTCACTAAAAACCGGAAAATTTAATATCAGTCTCTCGCTAGAAGTGAAAAAGACAACTTCAAAGGTTTTTTCACTAGCCTAGAAACCAAACACATTCGGATTTGTCTCTTGGGTTTTTCTATTGTACAGTTTGATATTTGATAGATCTGCTGTCAAAGGTATGTTTATGACTGAAATATTTGTCTTTTTAAAGATATGTACCCAATATAATTAGCCTGTGCTATGAGAAAATGAGTGGTGACGTAGGCTAGGTGGGTCGTAGGCCTATTTGTAAGAATATCTTAATCTATTTAAGTTATTTTTGGTCAGTATTGATATTATCTGAACAATTATTTTGGTCATGAAACTATTGTTAATAGATGCATTTTGACTTTTTGAACATCATTTCCCTTGCAAAACTACCTCAAACTCACCGTTATGGAGTTATTACATATTTGCACATTAGGGGAGGGGTAAAGCATAGCATTTATTAAATACAGCAATGGTTAGTTTACGTATTTAACATATGCTATGCTTTACCCCCACACCCCTAATTTGCAAATATATAGCCCGAATTTGTTTCTAAACTATTACAGATTCGCGATTTCAAATATGCGATCAACGAAAACGGAAATGATTGCAATTCTATGTGTATAAATACAAGAATATTTGGGCCGGAATAACTCCATAACGGTGAGTTTACGGTAGTTTTGCAAGAGGGAAGAGATGTTCAAAAGTCAAAATGCATCTATTAACAATAGTTTCATAATCCAAAACAATTGTTTGGGTAATATCAACATTGACCTTATTTTTTTGCACAGGGAAATAGGCATAAAAATTTAAACATTGCTCTGTGTTTGTGGGGGGAGGTATGCCAAGATCTTCCTATTGACCGTTATTCTAGGCTAAAGAAACAGAAAAGTCAATAAGTGTTTATTGAAGTTAGACTAGCTATAGGTCTGGGCTATTTGACGATAGTTTATGAAATATTAATGCGAAACAAATCAAGAATGATAAGTCTTGCTGAAAATTAATGCGTTTGACAGCAAACTGTCTTAAGTGTAAAATCTTATTTAGCCTATACGAATATGAAGGCTGATTAGGAGGATTTTAATTGGTCTCTACATTATCATATTATAGGCCCAGCTTATTTAGGCTATAGGTGTAGCTTGCTAGATTCATAGGCCAGTTAATCTAATTCATTTCCAACTATTTTTCTGTGAACATAGATTAGCGCAATAAAGAGTAAATATCAGTGGAATTATAGCTTTCTTCGCAAAAGTAGCCTTAGTTAGATATTTGCCCATGATCTTAATTTTAAGGGGATGCAATTTTAAATATTAGGCTAAGTGGTAAATACGATTCACATTAGCTCGGAAAGTTGCCGAGCGTGGTAGTCAGGCACGTAAATAGAAGTTTGTGGGGGTAGCCTGTAGCCTATATTCAAAGACCTTTTCACGGGCAAAAAGCATAATATGTAAAAGACGGTACAATTCTAGGACAGGAGCTATTTAATCTTGGAAAATTAATAAAACTAGTTTACCAGGAATTAATATAAAGCCTAGGCCTAAGTTATTTACCCATAACCCCTCCCCCCAATTGTCGTGCCTGCTCTTGAAGTATCTATCTCCATTTATTCCCCCTCCTAAATGTACTGACCTCTGATGAACTTGAATAAACCTTGAGTTATGAGAGCGAAATATATCTAGCCTGCTGCACAAATGGCCAAAAAACTGTGGTGACAGTTTTGTGTATTGCCTCTTCTGAATAAAAGACTGTGTTAACACCAGTAACACCAATTGTGTTAACACCATTGCTGCTTGATGAAAAAGTTTGACAAAAAGTTTGTTCAACTGATAGTGAGGAGCAACATTAACACTTAAAACGAACATAAATTATTACGGATATGAGGGGGTTGTTCCCTCCTCAGTGCCTCTCTCTTTACGCTAAAAGTTTGACTTTTTGTTCCAATTATTTAAGAATGACTCATGATACACAAGGACTGTTTAAATAGAATTATAAACTTTTTACAAATTAAAAAAAAACAACACTTTAGTGTAAAGAGTGAGGTAATAAGGACATGGAAACCCCCTCATACTTAATAATTTCTTTTCGTTTTAAGTTTTAATGTTGCTTCTTACTTTCAGTTTAAAAAAACTTGTTTTTGATTGTTTTTTTTTTTTATTAATGCCGTTAAATTTAGCTCCCCCTCCCATGGAAAATTCCCTTCCCAGACGAAAACTTTTCCATGGAAAGATCCTCCCACGTAAACAATCCCAACAGAAAAGGTCTTATCCTTATATGGTACACCAGACAAATACATTAAAGTGATTTGTACATTAAAGTGATGTAAGAGAATAATACTGCTGCAGTTAAGGTAGCAAATGAGGCGAGTTGCTAGTTTTGTAGTAAATCAGGAGTTTAGCAGGGTTGTGTTCTATCCCCCTTTTTATGGATCATTTTGATGGACTTTGTCTTAAGGAGCACAGGAAAGAGAATTGGAGACCACGGAATCAAATGGGGAGGAAAAAATCTCCTGGACTTAGATTACTCTGATGATTTAAGCATATTAGATGTTTGAGCAAAATGAATGAACTTTTAAAGGTTTTATGAGTTCAGAGTGCTATAATAGGTTTGAAAATTAATGTTAAGAAGACTACGTCACTAAGGTTAGGAATAAGTGAAGACGAAAAGGTGACGTTGGGACGGGAAGAATGATGAGGTGGGTAGCCTCACTTATCTTGGTAATGTTAATAGTAAAGACGGTGAAAGTAATCACAATTTTAAGACTAGAATAGCCAAGGCTCAGGGTGTTCTTTTTTCACACTTAAAAAAAGTTTGGAAGAATAGGAAGATAAGTCTGCAAACCAAGATTAGATAATTGGAAGCTACAGTGATGTCAGTGGTCAAATATGCCTCTGAAGCATGGGCGCTCCGAAAAGTAGATGGAAATTTACTAGATGTTTTCCCGAGAATTTGCCTACGGGTTGTTCTGGGTACCCGGCTGACTGAATGTATTTCAAATAGTAGATTGTATGAAACATGCTCAATCCGGCTTCTAGGGCTATAATGAAAGAAAGGTTGAGATGGCTAGGCCATGTCTTGTGGATGAAGGCCGACAGATTGTCATTTTTGGCCAACCGTCTGGGGCTAAACGGAAAGCAATTCCTCCCTGTCTTGGGTGGGAGGATGTCGTAAATAAAGATTTAAAGGAAATAGGAACTTCTTGGGAGGGTGTAAAGAGGGAGGCCTTGAACCCCAAAACCAAAGTATGACAAACACTTGGGGAGGGAAGGGTTTAAACTCCTACTGACTCCTCGGATACGGTCTTGCCTACATCTTATGTTTTGTATCGATTTGTAAGGAGATAAAAGTGGGAAAACCTGTCAAACTGGTTTTGACAGCCGAACTAGTTATCCGTCCCAACATTCCGGCTATATGGGTAAGCGATGTCAAGGCTTCTATTCTTGGGCATAGGAGGAGAATGTCTGTAAGTCTCATTCATTACCACTCCATTATACTTCTGTCAGGATGAGCTTATTTTTTCACTGCATTGTCTGCCCTGAAAACCCTGTGCCTAAAAAAAAAGAAAAAAAGATCGGCATTATGCCTCAAGTAGATCGCAGCGGTATGCTCAAAGCAAAAGGTTATTATATCTCTGATCTTGATAATGTTTTAGGAGATCAAAGCTAATTTCCTAAGCTTTTCTTAAAAACTCTTCGTTTGAGGATTAGCAAAGATCTGTTACATGGGCATAGAGAAACTATCAAATTTTGTGTCGCGTAATAACCGGCCTCCTGGATATCCTATGAGGTGATTGTTCTTCTTCAAATGTGACTTACAGAAAAAATCCGTTAAAGAACTCTGTCTTACGATCCGTCTCCTTCTAAAAAAAATTGTAAGGTATGCCCTTTGGTCTTTGAACGCAGCGGTATAATCAAAACAAGTTACTGAAGTTCGATAAACATGAGACTAAAAATCTTCAGCATAATTAATATTCTTTAGTCCATTTTTCTAATTTAGAACAAAGGTGTCTCAGCCGTTTTATACGTGGGAAACCATAATTATTTGTAATTACATAAAAAATGTAGTAGCCTCGCTATAAAGCATTTGAAATATACTCTTTAAGTGCACACACTTCCAACCCTGGGGTAGGATTGGAAGTTAAATGCTGGGTAATTCGAGCGGGATCAAAACATAAAACTCGCTTTTTTAACATAGTGTTCCTGAAGGTTATATAGTTAAACGGACATGCATTGCTACATTAAGGATTTTTTTTTCGTACATTTAAGACCAGGGTAACTGTCTTGTGCATGATCTATTCTAAATTACAATATGATAAAAAAAGAGATAGAAAAAATCTGGCTTCCTTAGATTCAGGAACATTCTACAAAACTATGATTTACCGACAGGATTTTCAGAGCAAAGTCAATACAGCGAAAAGATAAAATCATCCTGGCAAAAGTATATGGGGGTGCTAGTGAATGAGACTTACAGACATTCCCATTCTATGCCCATGAATAGAAAGCCTTGACATCGCTAATCTATATAGTCACAATGTTGGGACGGATAACTAGTTTGGCCGTCAAAACCAGTTCGACAAGTTTTCCAACTTTTATCTGCTTACTTTTAGATTTATTCTGAGCATATTCCTAACCCGATAGAAAAGTTGGCGTATCCTAAGTATGCATCCAAATGTTGTGGAACTGTTTGAGCAACTTTTAACAAATCGATACAAAATATAAGATGTAGACAAGGGGGAGTAACAGGTTTGAACCCTCCCCGGAATGTTTGTCTGACTCTTAACAAACAAATACAAAGTAGAGACAATAGGGAAATTTTTTTTCAAGACAGTGGAAATCAGTTCTGTGAATATTTCGGCCCTATGTCCAAAGGCCGTCTTCAGCACAATACGAGAACAAGAGAGAAAATATGTATATATAAATAAACTTACATTAAATTGTGAAAATTAAAACTAAATAATGTTGTTTAATTTTTGTTTAACCAAAAACAGCCCTAGCATCCTTACTTCAACAAAAGTTCAACCAGGACTGACAGAAAAAATGAAGTGAGAATATAAACTCATTCAAACTAAAGAGAACAAAGTGATTAAATGCAATTTCTCAGAGCCAACCTAGCTTTTTTAGCAGCCTGTCTCAAAGGCCTTTTCGTAGCTGGTTCAGTACTATTATAAATCGGTTTAGTAAAATATTTTGTTAGGTCGTTTTTAATTAAATTTGAGTATGAAGAATTTAGTGAGTATTCCCCTAAGTCCCTGTTCAAAGAAATATTATTATTTGTTTTGAGATAAATTTCGATTGATTCTAGAACCACCTGTTTTATCCCCAAATCATTACTGTTGGGTGAAGGTTTTTAGCTACAGTTGAAAACCATAGTCCATATTATTAAGGACAAAAAACAGAAACGACATATAATTTCTTCAGAGAGAAAATCGTTGTAAACTTTTTTGCTGGAAAATCTGTCCACTGTTGATTTTGCTCAAGTTGTTAAATTAGAAGAGAATTTGTTTAGCCACGATTTTCGCTTGTCCAAGGAACGCCTCTATAAAAATTGGAAGGCTTGTGAAATGAATCTTCGATGAGAAACCGTATTTATTCTCCAAGATTCACTCTTGGACCTGCTATTGTTAACCTCTCTTCTAAAACATTGGAACCCCAGGAAATCAAAACACTGGAAAAGGTCCAAAATTCTCTTTTCTTCCAAAACAGGTTCCTGTGGCAGATAGTTTCCTCTCTAGAGTCCGCTTTGCATAAACACTATCCTTCTGTTTCTAACCCTGATGAAGTTAGATCTGATCTTATAAATACCCTTATAAAAGCCAAAAAAAGTTTAAGCCTCCAAAAAAAGTTTAAGCCTCCTACCACTTCCACACCGAAAAATTTGCACGACATGAAAATACTATCTAATCTCCGAAAAGATCCTTCTATTATAATAACTAAAATAATAACAAAAGCAATTCATTTGTTGTCATGAATACAACAGACTGACAATAAAATTCTTTTGCATTTAAATGACACAATTACATATAAAACAATAACTCATGATCTTACTGATCAGTTTGCTAATAATATTATATATGAATTAAAGCAGCTAAAACAAAATGGTAAAATCACCCCACAATTATACAATAAATTTTTCCCCGTGGTAGTTTCTGTCCTAAACTCTACGGTTTACCAAAAATACATAAACAGGGTATTCCCTTAACCCTTTCAGACCTGAACCAAGAAGGAGTTGCGTAAAAATTCTGAAAATAGCAGAGAGTGATCCTGGAGGTTAAACTAGACCAGGTTTATTTTTTTTTAATTTTTATTTCATTCCATATCCAAAATGTGAATGGTTACCATATGGTCACGTCAGGTATATACAGATACTATTTTAGGTGAAAATTTGTGAAACAGTTGCGATCTGAGTTCAAACACAGTCGAACTTTGCACTTCGAACACATGATTCGACTGGTTCCACCCCTAACGCACTTCTCATAGTGACACCTTCCCTTTTCAGTCGTATCCGGAAAATGCGAGGTCTGGTCAAACCTCACTGATTCCGAAGGCATCCCGTCTCGCGAGGTAGTCGTATTGCGCTTGGTCACTGATAAGGATGGTCTTCCAACTCGAGGACTTTGAGATACGCCAGTAAGAACCAACCCACGAGCAATGTCCATTTTGAAGTACAGCAGAGACATGTGCTGAACATTGATCTGCTTACACTGTCGGCGGTGTATCAGCCAGGCGTTGTTCACAGCCATGTCAAAGAAGTAGTACACAATCCTCATATACCATTTCTTAGAGCGAATGTCAGTCCTGTAAAGCTCCAGGAACATATCAGTAAGATCTACGCCCCCCATTGATTTGTTGTAGTCACGGACGATTCGGGGGCGATCAACTTCGACGTATTTCCGTGTTGTGCCATCCCATCTCTGACACTTATCAATTTGGGTGACTGCACAGTATGAAGAACCCAAATGGACTGGTTTGTTGTCATACCATTTTACTACCGATACTTCTGAATGTCTTTCAAAACGGAAGTCCACTGACCCTCGTCCTTTCTTCTTCATGCTGGCGTCGGTATCTAGAACAGCGCCCCTCATTCTGTTGCTGCGTATCGTACCACATGACTCGATGCCATATTCAACCCGGAGCTTGTGAATGAGATCGATGCCAGTATAGAAGTTATCAAAGAACAACATGAAGTTCATGAACCTTGGCAGATTTTCTACAAGCCGAAGGACAACGTCAGTACCTTGGCCAAGTTCAGAAATTTCAATAGCTCCTTTTCCTGTATATATCTCTATGTCATACACTATTCCGCTGATGCCGGCTCTCGTGAAAACCTTTACACCCCACGAGTGGGGCTTGTCCTTCAATTACTGTCGAAATCCAATTCTTCCTTTGAATGGGATCATCTGTTCGTCAGTACTTTGGATCTCTTCAGGGTCTATTTTTTTCAGATTCTCCCTGAATGTGTCGTATAGTCTTCTGATCTTGAACAGTTTATCATGACCAACCTCCCCTTTCGGTATCATTAAGGTGTCATCACAAATGTGGAAAAAAGACCTTAAGCTTATGAACCTATCTCTGCTCATGGTATCAGCCACCGGGGAATATCGTATTCCATTCTCCCAGTACATTCTAATAGCCGGAAGTTTGAGAATGCTCATAAGCATTTGAACTCCAAGAAATCTGCGCAGCTCTTCAAGGGAAAGTTTCAGAGCAAGATTCTTCTTTCTCATGGCATTCAGATTCGTTTGGTCCACAATGTTTGAAAGAATGTCTTCTGTGATAAACATTCGGAAGAGATCAAGGGGCGTTTGTACCTTGTCATAGTGTGGCATAGAACCCTTCCATGTAATATTTCGAGGTTCGGGCTCCGTTTTTATCCACATGTATTGCTTTGCCTCCTTCGCTACCTTCTTTTTGCTACTGGTTTTGCCGTGACCTGAGGAGCATCAGTTGGAGTTACTAGACCGGCCACTGCTTGGGAAGGAGCATTTTTTTTTAGCTCTTGTAAGGACAAAGGGTTCAGCAGGTGCAGTAACTGTTGCTGACTGTATTGCAGAAGAAGCTGACACTGGTGCTGATGATGTGCTTGAAGAACTGTTTGACGCTGTTGTATCATTCAAGCCCGGGAGAGGCAAATCGAATTGATCCATGTCATCGCCATTGTCTAACTCGAACCTGCCAAGCATTGCTAAAGGGATGTCGTCTGTGTGGTCGATATCCTCTTCATCTCTTCCGTCTTCATTGCCATAACAGTTGAGAGAACGTAAAGGCTGAAATTCTTGATCTGGATTGTCTGGTGCCCAGTTTGGGTCGTCGTCGTCGGAAGAGATATCGAGATCTGAATCACAATCAGGTATGAATAAAAGCCTTGCTGCTTCTTCTGCAATCATTTTCTTGGTAACTCTTCTACTTCTTTCCTTGATCAGTCTCTCTTCCAAGGCTTGGGACCATGACCTCTCATGGAGTCAGAGCTCGTGCTGGGATCAGCTGAAAAGAAATTCAAGGTAAGTGCATCACTTAATAATAACAATAATAATAGTATATTGCAATAAAATAGGCCATTGGCCTCAACACTTGCCTGAGGCATCCCACAAAATAGCTTTTTTACCCTTGTTTCAGTAAAAAGGAGGAACAGAAAGAAAATGTGCCTATTCCCGATCATAAAAAGGACTTGCTGCCTCGTTTGCTGTACAAATCTGCCTAGGTATGGTTTGGCACTGAATGCCTGACGTGACCATTTGGTAACCGATCGTTAGCAACCTTATTTGCAGCTAAACTACAGCTCAGAATTAGACTAGTGATATCTCATTCGAAAGAACGCATTCTTAGCTACAAAATAAGATCATAATCAGGCTCTGAACTTACCAGAAATGTCCAGGTCATCGAGGTCGAAATCTGCACCTTTCCTCTTTTTCGACATTTTATGTTTTGTCTAAACTTGGACGCTCGCTCGACCGCTCGGGTAAAGCCTTGAGGGACAATAAATTCAAACGCGACAGAGTCAAGCAAGCGCTATCTAGTGGAAAAGAAATCACGGTTGTGACTTTGTCGAGTCGAGAGAAAAAAAATAGGAGGCGAGCAGTATCCGTATGGTGACCACAGGCATGAAAGGGTTAAGACCTATCGTAGCGTGTACTAAAGCTGCCGCTGCCAATATTGGGAAATGGCTTTGCACAGCTTTCAAACCTTTATTGTATTCTCAAAATTCCTATATTCGTAATTCGGCAGATTTGGTTGAAAAACTTAGCAACACAAGTATTTCAGAAAACACAATAGTTAGTAGTTTTGACATTGTTTCAATGCATACAAATACAGATGTGACTATTTCTGAGGAATTATTAAAAAACAAAATAGAAGAAAATTACCACTTAATCGAGGCTTCAGCGACGGGAATTGATTGTGAAGTTTTAATGACTCTGGTTAAAATTTGTAATAAGTTTTCTATGTATTTTCAATTTCGCGATTCTTTTTATCAACAAAAAAATGGTTTACTCATGGGGGCACCATTATCCGGGCTACTGGCAAATATTTATGTCGAGAACCTTGAAAATTGCGCATTAAATTCTTATTTTTTAAAGCACGTCTATTGGGGTCGTTATATGGATGATGTAATTTCACTTTGGAATTATGGGGAAGCTGAACTTCGGGGCTTCTTAGATCATCTTAACACTTCTGACCGAAATTTGCAGTTCACCCTAGAAGTTGAAATTGAAAATAAACTACCGTTTTTAGATGTGTTAATTATTCGTAATGCTGATAAACTGGATTTTACTATCTATCGAAAGCCAACACAAAACAATAGATATCTTCACTTTAATTCAAATCACCCCCCACAAGTTAAAAGAGCAGTTGTAACTTCCCTCATTGATCGTGTCCCGAATATTTGCTCCGATTCCTATATAAATGCAAAAATAAACTTTATCAGAGATATTCTTTTTGGTAATGGATACCCCATTCCTTTTGTCAATAAAATATTTAACCGTAGAATTTAAAGACATTCTTGTAAAATCGAAGAAGATATTTCACAATGTGAGGCTACTGATACTCAAATATTGTCTATCTTCCGTATATCCCAAAGATCACAACAAAATTAAAATATATTTGCACAAAAAATAATCTGTACGTAGTTTTTACTAATAATTTTAAAATCATTAATTTCTTAAATTCTGGTACAGATAAGACCCCAGTTACTCGCCAAAGAGGGGTCTATCAAATACCCTGTGACTGTGGAAATTACTATGTCGGCAGGACCCATCAGAATCTAGAAAAACAGTTACGACAGCATAAAAAAGACATAGACAAGGCATTAATTTCAAATAGTTCCAACAACTCCTTTGATTCTGCTTTAGGTTGCCATATATTTAGTAATCCGTCCCACACGATACTTTTTGAAAAATCTTCACTCATCAGTAATGATTTGGGGATAAAACAGGTGGTTCTAGAATCAATCGAAATTTATCTCAAAATAAATAATAATATTTCTTTGAACAGGGACTTAGGGGAATACTCACTAAATTCTTAATACTCAAATTCAATTAAAAACGGTCTAACAAAATATTTTACTAAAACGATTTATAATAGTACTGAATCAGCTACGAAAAGGCCTTTGAGACAGGCTGCTAAAAAAGCTAGGTTGGCTCTGAGAAATTGCGTTTAATCACTTTGTTCTCTGTAGTTTGAGTTTATATTCTCACTTCATTCTTTTTGTCAGTCCTGGTTGAACTTCGCTGAAGTAAGGATGCTAGGGCTGTTTTAAAAAAAGTTTTTAAATAACATTATTTAGTTTTAATGCTCACAATTTAATGTAAGTTTATTTATATATACATATTTTCTCTTGTTCTCGTACTGTGCTGAAGACGGCCCTTGGACATAGGGCCGAAATATTCACAGAAATGATTTCATAAATGGAAAAGCAGTGTGGTCTTCGTCGCTATTTTCGTCTGACTCTTAAAAACGTAAAAAGTTAATATAAGCAAATTTTAATGTGTTTGTTAGGTTTTTTTGTATCCCCGCCCCAAAAAAATACTGGATACGTTCTTGGCTGTACAGTATAAAAACTGAAATGAAGAATCAAATGTTAGCTATCCAACGTGCTCTCCCTTCACGATGAGAATGGAGAAGATAGGCAAAGAATAAAGTTGTCAATTAGTTCTATTAAGGGATCCACGTAAAAGAAACTGATAGAGGGTAATCAGCTGATAAAGTTACAGTGGTGCATTAATGGAGACTGGTGCCGTCCTTGGGAGGGCTCTAGAGGATTTTGATTGGGACGGACCGAAAATGCTATTGAAAAATCACAATCATCGACACCATAGGTTTTGGAATTAATTCAGTGAATTACCGTTATGCCCCCTTGATATGTGGTACATGCAGATCTTACCATATATTTCTGTCTAACTTGTTTAGGTTTATTTGTTAAATGCCGGAATCAAGAGGCTTATAGAGCATGCTGTAGACTGTTTTACAGCATAGAGCTTGCTTAAACATATTTTTGGACGTATTTGAATGATCTTTATAGCCCGAATTCCAAAGTTCGGTACATGCACTCTTTGGATGTAGCATCATCGACTTGTCTAGGGATCTGCTTGAAATATTTTGTAAAACGGGCCAGTATATATTGACTTGGAAGTTGGGGGGCTGTCCCAGTATTGAAATGTGGCAATCCACCTAAAGTTTTCCCTTTTTTTCTTCGCTTTTTAGTTGGACTTCTTCTGAACATTCCATGTCTTACAGATTCAAAACGAAAACAAAAACTTAGGTTTAATGCCACTCAAAAAGAAAAGCCAAAGTTTAAAATCTCCAGAGAGCTTTAAACCAGGGTCATAGTTTTGACGGAGCTGCCTAAATGCAGGCAAAGCTTGAGAATTACGCTTTTTTTGTTTGTTTTTCCACAAATTTACTGCTGTTTTTTTTTCTTTTCATAATGGCTTCTGCTTTTCGTTCACAATTATAGTTGTCCTTTTATGAATAAACACAAAAAACAAGTTTATTCAACTTAAACTAAGGACCAAATTAAAACTTAAAACTAACAGAAATTATTACGTATATGAGGGGGTCTCCCCTTCGTCGATACCTCGCTCTTTACGCTAAAGTTCGAATTTGTCCCAATCCACAAAGGCCGTTTAATTAGAATAATTAGACGATCTCTTTTAAAAGTAATAAAAAAACTTTAGTGTTAAGAGCGAGGTATTGACGAGGGAACGACCCCCCTCATATTAGCAATAATTTCTGTTCGCTTAAGTTTTAGTGTTGCTCCTTACTTTCAGTTGAAGAACTTATTTTTTTCGATTAATACTGGGAAATCCAGCTCCCCCTCCATTGGAAAGTTCCCTTCGCCCATGAAAAATTAATACTGGGGGAAATCATCCCCCTCCACCTGAAAAATCCCTCCTGAAAACGTCTGTATGCTCCCCAATAACTAATACTGTATGTAATCAATGGGCAAAGTTACTAACTTTTAGCCCTTCCCCTAGGGACTGTGGGGAGTTAAGTCATCCACAAAGACTTTTTAGGTTTTTTTGACTTGCTGAAGAAATGGTTATCTTAACTTTTTTGTCGGGTGTTTGTGGCGAATTCATGAGCGATGGAAGGAGGCTAGCTACCCTCCAATAACTTTGGTTATTTTAAAAGAGCACTAACTTTTGGTTTCCGATTAAATGAGCCCTCTTCGGATCATCTACGATCACTGGTTCGATATGATCACCCCCCCCCCCACAAAAAAGTAATAATAAACACGCATCCGTGATCTTTCTTCTGACAAAAGAAAGAAGCAAAATTCAACATTTTTGTAGATAGGAGCTTGAAACCTCTATAGTTGGGTTCTTATGTATGCTGAATCTGATGTTATGATTTTCATTAAGATCACTTGATTTATTGGGGCTGTCCCTCACTTCCAAAAATTGGCCAAATTTTTTCAGGCTTTTAATTTTTGATTTATTTCGGATAAGCATTAAAATTTGATTTTTTAAATGTATTTATTGTTATCAAAACTCGGTTACTATTGAGTCGCATCGCTCCTTACTTGAAGTTTGTTACCAGGAACTGTTTGACGACTTAATTCCCAGGTACTTAAGTATCAAACAAGAAACATTCGAGAATACAGATCGCGAACAAGAGGCATTCCCCGCTTTTCACCGTGATAATACCAGACAATTAGCTTCGACACATTGGGAAAATACATAGTAAGCTATATTTAAATTAAATATTTAGTTGGTATTTTTTTAGGCACTTAAATATTATACAAGAAACACTCGAGAAGTGAAGTTTGGTTAATGCCAAAGAAGTAAAACAAAATAAGATAACAATATAATACTTTATTAGCAAAACTGAAAAATACAACAAAGAATTATGGAAGGGGGCCGCCAAGAGCTCATTATATTAAATACGAAACCTAAACTAATCTAAACTAACTTAACCAAAACACCAAATAAATATTTAATTAAAATATAGCTACTATATATTTTCACAGCGAGCCGAAGCTAATTGTCTTCTTGTCCAAATTTTAGTAGCATTTAATATATAACACTATGGGAAATATTGTGCCCCCGCCATTACTCTAATACAATTGTAATTTATACACAGTTAAAAAAATTCTGTTGAGTCGCTTCCACGTTCTGTTGAATGATGTAATAAGGAACTCCTGTACGCCTGCTTGCTCTATCTACCCTAATGCATGGCTATGTCAGTCTACCTGCACACACATTTTTGACCAAAACTACAGTTTTCGCTCCTTCCCCATGCGTCAGCATCATTAATGTAATGCCTCACGCTGCATAAGGACAGGTTTATGAAGCTTGACTGTTCTAATTCCAATGCTATTTTGTTTTTTTCAAGAGTCATCTTTTTAATGTGACTCATCTGGAAGACGAATTTTTTAAATGATAATTTTACGTCATAGTAATACCGAATACCGAATAGTCATAGTAATAGCTTAATCATAAAAGCAAACACTACATTATAGATAAGTATGTGTGCCAAATAGCAATGTCAAAATCAGACAAGGAACATTTTTCAATGTCATTTAGTGAGAATTATCCTTAATTAAGTTACGCATTACAAACCTGAATGGGTGCCGCAAAAACCTTGAACTAGACCCATTCTTCTCAATGCGTACAATGTCTGTTTTAACAGGTTAAGAAAAAGTCGATTTGTTTTTATTTTCATTTGATTAGAGGGGAGTAATGAAGTATTATGTATGATAAGCTGCTCTGATTATAATTAATGAGTACTGAAAATGGTTAGAAATTTTCATTATTTGGTGGTCTGTTAGCTATGCTATATTAATTCTGACTATGTGATACTTTATCTTTCACGTAATTTTTTTATCGCATAAAGTGGGTTAAAGTCAAAACCGAGCTGTTTGAACAAATGATTAATTGGCTGAAAAAGAAAACGAATTAATAGACAGTGGCTCTTGCGTATTTTTTTAACTGGTAGTAGGGGATAATGGCGGCCAGTGGTCGATAACGCAGATTCATACCGATTGGTGCTGCCGTCTCAAGACATTTCATTATCAAAACAGTTCAGCAAGTTAAATAACAGTAGATGCAGTCATACCTATCATACAGTCATAACAAGAGCCACAGAATAGTGGCTGTCCAAGGGGAACGGACATGCCCTTTCAAAACATAAAAAGAAGAATTAATCTCAAACGATGTATTAAGCATATACACAAACAACTTCTCATTATTATTTCCCCTAGAAAAGAAAATATGAAAATGAAAATACTGTTGTTAATAGACGGTTATATCAAAAATCATGTTCTGGATAAAAGTGTCCTTTAAATTATTTCCATAAATCTTTAGGATTTAATCACTTTCAAGTCTTGTTGGCCCTTGTTAAAGGGCTACCATAGAATAGGTCCTTAGTAAATAAACGAAAATTTCGTCCGTGTCGTTATAACCCGAAGAGCAACAGCTCTGAATTTTGGCCAATAGTGAAATATATTTGAAAATTCTGGCAACACTTCACATAAGTGTTAATAGTTTTTGTAGATCCCCCCCTCTCACCCATAAATAATTAGGAAATTGTCTAGCTGATGTCCTTCCTAGTTTGTTGATTCAACTAGGTTTATTTCTCAAAATGTTTAGATGTTTTTTAAAATGTTCTTTTTGCTTCAATGATGAGACAAGTCAGAAGTCATTATAAAACTAAATGAGTATCAAATATCCCGAAAAAGGTGCTATTGCTTGGAAAATACACTGCTTTTACTGCTAAAACTATCACTTTCGCTTTTTTTTATTATTTAGTGTTGAAACCGATCAATTGGAATCAGAGGCATTCCTAAAATGAGTAAACATCGAGAATCTCGAAATGATTTCACCATCAACTTTTTCTTGAATAAACAAATCTATTCCTTTCCTTATAACGTTCCCATTGCTGGGACTTCTGTAAAGTTTGATTGAAAATGTATCATTTTATTACAATCTGAGTAATTCTACTTTTTTTCTTTTTGAACCCTGGCAACTTCCCCTGTGGGGAAACCCCCAGCAGAAAATTGGTCCCCCCCCACCTGAAAATGTATACATGCATCGCAATAACAAATACTATGCATAAGCAATGGGCAAATTTTATAACTTAACGATCTTTCCCCTGGGGCTGTGGGGGGACATGATACATCCAAAGGTACACTTATTGGGCCTTTCAACTATGATGAACAAAATGGCTATCTGAAAATTTTGATCGGGTGATTTTGAGAAAAAGGGGCTTGGGGCCTAGTCGAACTCCAATTTTTTAGACTAAACTTAATGAAATGTATATATTTCAAATCAGCCTAAAAAGCCGATTCTTTTGATATATCTATTGGTATCAATATTCTATTTTTTTTAGAGTATTGGTTATTATTGAGTCGGGTCGCTCCTTACTTACGGTTCGTTACCACGAACTGTTTGAGAAGTGCAATGCCAAAATGATCATTTCTGTTAGGGTTTGAGGCTGATTAGTTGTCAGAACCTAGGCGTATCCAGTATTCTGTTCTGGGGAGGTGGTAAAGACATTAATAATATACAAAAAAATTGTTTATATGCATTTTTGTTATGTTTTTACGGGTCTGACGAAAATTTTTTAGGGGGTCCACCCCTGTATTATTATTTCATTGGAGCCTATTTAATCTACTGATCTTCTTAATTAATTTCGTCTTTTCAATCTATTAGTCTATTTAGTTTTTTTTCTATAATTTTTATTTATTTTTATTTTTCTTTTCTTTTCTTCTCCTGTTTGCTCCTCTCTGTGAGTAAGTAATTATTTTAGATTTTTTCTTCTTCTGTGAGTAAGTGACTCGTTTATCTTCCCCCTTCTTTACAGACTAAAGAGCCTTTGGGAGATAGTAAAATGTAATATTGTATATGTATTTCATGACGAATGAATCTTGTCTTAGATATATAAACCAATGTTGTTTCTAGTTTCCGAAATGCTAATTTATAAAGAGTACTGGAAGTCGCAAGAATTAAGCGTAATATTTACTCAAAAGTTGCCTCTACGTTGGCTTTTAAATTCATAAAAAAACTCATCCGCATATTGTAGAATGGGGAAATTTTTCCCTTTGAATGGTTTTTCTTGGAGGGTGAGGGCGGTAAAAATTTGATAAAGTTTGTTAAGTCGGAGCACATCGGCTCAACACCTGATATTTGAGCAATCTGACCTCGTTACTCCCTCTAAAATAGAAAACATTTGTAAGACAACAATAAATCTATGCTGTCTAGATCCCCCCGTCCTAGATTTTGCAAAATACCTTTTTTGGGTGGTGTTTTCTTTAAAATTGTGTTTTCGGTATGTTCATCGCAAACTTTGAAAAAATCAAAAAATTGCTATCTCCCCGCCCTATGTATTGAAAAATATAGGTAGGCTACGTGTGTATTATTCAGAACACACTCAATAAGTAAAGTTAGGTTGTTTCATGGAACAAACTACGATGCAGGTACATATTAATTAAATATTTTATATATAGATATGGTTAGGTTAGGTTAAGTTAGGTCTATGATATATTGCACCCCATCCCCCTAATATGCAAATATATAGCCGAAACTTTTGACAAAACTAATGAAATAAAACAAAATTAATGAAAATATAACACTTTATTATGAAAATTATAAAATTACAATATAATTGCCTCTTTTTCAGTCTTTGGCAAAACCCAAATCTTCATTTCCAAATCCATTTTCAGACACTATCTTCTATCACTATGCATATCAAACTAAATTGAGTTTTGTCTTTGTGGCTATGAAATCGGATTATCGTATCGTAGTTTGTTTCACGAAAGAACCTATCTTCAGTTATTGAGTGTGTTCTGAATAATATACCAAAATATATTCCCCCAGATTTGTGTGAATTGGTGCCACCAAATTGGTTTCTAATGTTGCCTTCTTCACTTCAGTACCAATGCTATACCGGTTTACCGATTCCCTTTAAATGCCATGTTTGCCTTCAAAAAGCCTCTTTATTAGTCCTGTGGTGGCGCAGTGGATTTGACCTTAGCTTGGTATTACGGGACCCAGAGATCGAATCACGCTGCAGGAATGCACTGCAGGGCCGACGCAGGGACCATAGTAGTCAAGAAGCGTAGTTAATTCTTAAATAATAAAAAAGCCTCTTTATTATAAATACGAAGGAAAAAACATTTTCCATATTTCTTGGAGACGAGGTCTATTCTGGTTCCAATAAAACCGCAAGGCTAGAATATCAAGGTCTATTATAACTGTCTACTTTAAAGAACCAAGTATGGACTCCCTTTTTGAGAAGTTAGATAAGCAACCCCGTTCCTTTTATGGTTTTATGCATTTACTAATTTTTTTTTGAAGGTCTGACCATTTTTTTTTCTTTTCATGAATCATGGTACTGGAATTAATTTTTTTTAGTTATTCACTAGTTTAGATCTTGGCCTTTTCTGGTTCTCTACGTTTTAATCTATCTTGTTAGTTTTCGGCTGTAAATACTTTTTACCCTTAATCTACAGAACGCCTTTGTTGCCTAAATTGCAGAAGGTTTTGTTTATTTGTTCTATATTTAGTTTTTAGAAAAAAAAACATAGAAAATATAGCAAACTTCAGTCTCGTCCCAATCCCTCTCCACTGCAAAATCACCGGTTCAGATTGGTTTCATCTCTTTTTTGCAATTTCCCGTAGTACTGTTATGATGATTTTTATAGTATCCTGACTTAGCGTAAATCGTACTGTAATAAGACACTCCAATGACCTACGAGTTTCCTATCATCATTTTCGACAATTGCGTTGAGAATCAAGGGGCTGTCAACTTCATTTCAGGTGTACAAGACATTCTGCCTTCGACCTTGCCACTGGTTGATCTTTACTGCCTACCCTCGGTACCTTGTCCACACAAGTGGTGTAGACAGAGTATTTAAGTCTATAGCCCCTTGCTGAGAACAATGTCCTCTTGATATCCTCTAACCACTTGTCAATTACCCTGTAAAATTTAAAGTTGTAATCAACAACATGCCAAAATAGTACCGTTTCGTCACAAAGGCCACTGAGATCATCCGAGTATTTCATCCCTGACTTTTTTCTTAACTGTATATATGTTTGTCTTGCCAACACTGTTTTATGTGCCAGAATCAATTTGTCGAGAAGGTCAAACCTTAGACGGTCAAATTCACGGTCTGTCCAAGGGAAAGTTTTCAACCGCAGCCTTGATCATGCATAGCGGTATTCTCTTGATCTTAATGTCCTGCCCGTGCATATTTCTGCACTGTTTTTTTTTTTTTTGGTTCTCTGTCCGCTTTATGGTACCGTGACTTAATATCCTATCATAATCTGAACTACAGCTTGTTTCTTAGTTAATGTGCTGCTAAGGAAACTTCAGGCTGAACCACAATAATAATAATAATAATAATTTATTTATAACCCACATCATAACAAGTTATGACACTTATGGAGTAACACAAAAAAATGAAATGCACTACAAATAGAAACACACTACGCTACAATGAGATTAAACGAACAGACGGAACAATGGATGATGAGGCGAAATTGACTTAAAAATTATTAATATGACTTAAAACGATCTTAATATGACTTAAAAAGTATATAAAAATGGCTTATCGACGCAGTCGAAGGAATAGTAAGTTATTAGTAAAAGGAAAATTGTAAAAAAAAGGCTCTCTGAGCAGTTTGCATTTGTGCCCGATTTTCCTGTTTTTGTCTTGTCCTTCCCAAAATTCTTTTTAAGACTCAAACTGATAACGCAAAGGGAATTAAAATGACGTAATAAAATTGCGAGACCCACAAATAATCTAGAAGAACAAAAGTAAATGAACATTTTTTATTTATTCTATTGACTTAAACCTGGTATTTTGGGTTTAGTCGAAGAAGGAAATGTCTAACCTTTTACAAGCAAAGGAGGAATTACTAATCGCGTGCAACATGAAGCACATCATAAATAGTCGAAAGAAATTTGGCTTTGATTTACAGCCCTTTTTGGGCAAGAGGAGTAACCATTCCGAATGCGACCTGGCAACGTCGCATTCTTGCTTCTTTCAAAACATTTACAATATTTGGTAATTCTTTACGTCATTTCTTCTACTTCGCATTGTTTATTAATCATTTATTTAATAGTTAAATTAAAACAGCATTTCAAGCTTTATAAGTGCTTAGTTAAACGATTGTGAATCGTTATCAATGCTATATCCGGGATTTTTTTTGGGAGGGAGGGTTAAAAAATTAAAATTTACAAAATATGCTTTTGTGCTTTTGAGTATTTTTGTTACTTTTTTTTATGAATTAGACATGAATTTCGGGGAGAGGGGGTTCAAACCTGGTATCCCTCCCTGTGTGTACGACGTTGGTCCATATATAGTTTTTGCCCTATATGACAACCGTTTGGAGGTAATTGGCCCATTTGAAACAGTGCTTTCATAGATATATAGAAAGGTGGCATATTATGGCTTGTTGAAACCGTACAAAGTTTTCTGGTCTCCACAATTGTAGGGCCATAATAGGTTTGAAACTCAAAGCGCATATGACCCTACAGAACATCAACTCACCAGTTTAATAACCAGTCATAAACCATTTTAAGATTCTCTATTTATTTTTGCCCGACTTTTGTTTTCTTATTCATTAGGATGTTGTTGATCCATATAATTTTTTTTAACTATATAAGTACAGTTTATGGATGATAAGAGACTGCTATTAATTGTAATTTTAGTCTGGATATTCATGTAAGTCTAAAGTCTAGAGTTTATGTTGCAATAGCTCTTTGGCTTAGTAATTAGGAAAACTATCATATTTTTCCTCGTCAGTGATGAAGGTTTTAAGGCAATATAACTAAACGATATCACTACAAATGTAAGAAAGCGCAGTTTAACCTTAAAAGTCCTTTGACATCTACGTCACTCATTAAACATTTCAAAGTGTTTTCAAGCTGCAGCTAACAATCCCGTCTTTTGGACTCAAGTTTAGTATTTTTCATAACAATGGTTTTAGAAAGAGAATCACCCCTGTAAAATTCACCCCGACAGGTATCTACTAGTAGAGGGGAGGACTCTGAAATTTCAAAAATAGAATATAGGGCAAATAAGTAAATGTAACCTGGTACCCAGAAAAAGACCGTTTGCTAGAAGAGGAACTCTATCGTTCTGCAGTACCCATATTGTGAGCGTGGTAAAAAAATCTGGGAATCAAAAGAGATGATTGATTTATTTCTATTCTCTTCTACAAATCTTCTTTTAAATTATCAGAAGCCTCATGGAATGGTAGAAACTTTAGGCATGAAAAATACTCTTTTTGAGCTTGAAGCACATTTCCCCACCGGCCCTACTTTATATTGGCTGATGCTCCACCACTTTATAAAATTTTACCAAACCTCAAATGATTCAGCTTAGTTAGATGAAGCTAAAATGAATGTCTTTATGAACTATATTTGTATGAGCTTGTAGATCTTTTGGGACGTATGTACCTCTGCGCAGTATTATTGCTTCTGAATTGAAAAGCTCGTTATAGTTTCCCGGTAATTTTAAATCAATTGGCTATCTTACAATAATTCAACGGAGTTTTGGCACCTTTTGGGTCACACTTAAATAGCTTAGCAGAAAACGTACTTTGCTGTGCCACAATTTTTTCTGTTATTTTTAAAGTCCATTAGGGACTCAACTTCCGTTTTAATGAGCCTTTACACTTTGGAGAGGCGTGGATTAAATACTTCTTAGCAACAAACTTTAAGTAAAGAGCGGCCTTTGTCAATCTTTAAAAAACTAAGTTTTGATCATAGTATATGCAACAAAACATATTACTCAATATGCAAAATGAGCAGTATTTTAAATGCATTTAAGAAAAAATGCATTCTCGAAATGCACCTGATTTGAAAATGAAAATCACATGATTTAATTTTCCTTTTTTTCTTTTACCTTTAATCTGGTTTTCTATGGTAGAGCTTAGATTTAATTGCCAATTATGAGATTATTTCTTGTTTTTCAGAAGTTCTTGGATTGTTCGTTAACTTACGTTCACAATGGCATCAAACGTTTCGCTGTTAGGGAAAGTAGCTGACGAATATAGTAAGATTTGGGAACTTAGAGGTGAGTTTTTGTGCTATTCTTGCAAGAAAGTAATGTTTGAAGTAGGTGTGTATTGCAGTGATTCTTTTCATAGGAAGGGGAAAAAATACAAAATATCATAAAAATAGGTGAATGATGTTGATAATTTAAGAAATTTTTAGGAAATTAAAATATAGAAAATCATTAGACCATAGGAGAGGACCCGGGCCAGAAGTTCCCGAGCCTGTGCCCTTGCCCGATTTGACGGATCGACTTCATTGTTGTGAATATAAACAAGAGCTGACTAACATTCCCTCGTATATCTAATAATGCTATTGGAAAATATGATGCTGTCCAATTCTAGTGAAATGCTATGCAGCATTGAGGTTTTACTCAGTAGCATACGGTAATAATTTGATCTTTTTTCTGACTTCCAGTATTTAACAAACTTTTGCATTCAGATCTAGGTCTGATAGCATTGGCGCAAATAATATCGTCAGCAAATTATTTCTTGGAAAAAAAAACAAAACACTCTTGGAAGTCTATTGGTTCAAAATGGCTAAAAACCAACTAATGGTTGCTAATTATATAAATTAAAACGTCTATTTTTATAGTTGTAATATACTTCTCGGAACTCAAGACATTTTGATAAGTTAGCTTTTGAAAAAAAATCGGTTTTTGATTATTAAAAAAAAAATCCTCCAATAGTTATTCCAATGGGGGTCTTATATTTTTTCATATCTTTATTGCCACATTTCGGTAATTTGACATAACTTATTTGTCATTTTTGTCAAATTTAAGTATATACTTTCATCCTCAAAGAAGTGTGCACTTAATTAATTTGTCAGCCATAATTTTGAGTAAATCATTTGATACTGAAAATGTCAAAAAAAGTCACGTAAAAGCAAAGAGAGACGTCAAAATTAAAAGCAAATAGAAATTACCACGAGCCCGAGTAAGATTGGCCCTTCATTCTCATCTTCCCCCTCAAGGAGAGTTTACTCGCCAAATTCATTTTCTGAGGTCTTGTTGTAAATAAGAAACCATTATTTTGTTCTGGAAATCAATAAAATATTTAAAATTACTAGTGGTTATTTGTTATATCGAGTTAGATTAGTAAAGCACGAGCAACAGTAGCCTAATTATGAGCAGGGTTTAGAGCGATATCTCTTGCGTAGAGTTGTTTCTACTCGTTGTAAGGTCTAATGTCACTTTAAAAAAGGAGTTTTTAGTTGTTTCAAACGTATTTTCGGTTTTATGTTCATGTTTAAATTTAAGATGTCCTACGTGGTCCAAATGGAGCTGTGATAGATTATGGTTATAAAGGGCTAAACATAATTCCAATATTGAATTTCATTTTCTCTTCGTTGAGACCGGACGTCATTTTACCAAATTCTATCTCTTATTTAAATGAGGAATCCAGTTAATACAAGTCAAGAAATAGGACCTAAATATGATTAATTAGAAGAAGAAAAACTGTTTAGAAGAAGAAGAAGAATTAGAAGAAGAAAGTTACTTAGCGAAGTTGAAGCTTCAACAAACAGAAATTATTGCTTTTCAGCCTATGCAAAATGCAACACGTCCCCATCCCCAATTGGTGTCACATAGATAGACATTGTATATGTTTCGTAGAAATAAAAAAAAAACAATTGTTTAAGTTCCAACTTTGCTGTATACTTCCATCAGAAAAACTTGTTTTAGAAAATAAATAAACATGGAAATTAATAATGAAAAATTATATGCTTTTTGCCGTCGTCCAATATTCAAAGATCTAATAATGTTAGCTACAAGCTTTGTTTTAGCCCATGAAAACTAAGTGTTAATACATTTATCTGGTGTGAAATTCAAAAAAAAAAAAAAAAAAAAAAAAAAAAAAAAAAAAAACAGAATAGCCAACGAGCCTGGCTTCACCTGTAAGATCAAACAGTTCGTGGTAACGAACTGTAGTAAGGAGCGACCCGGCTCAATAGTAAACGAAACTCTAAAAAACGGAATTTTGATGCTAAAAGATACATCAAAAGAATCGAATTTTCACGCTGATTCTAAATATATAAGTTTCAATTAATTTAGAAAATAGGGGAAAACATCCCCTAGAAGTCATAGAATATTAACGAAAATCACTCCATCGCATTCGGCGTATCAG